>NC_044930.1:3681690-3712671 GCF_003576645.1 Ipomoea triloba
CCCCCCCCGCCCTCTCTCTCTCTCTCTCTATATATATATAGTACTATCAACTCTATTGCAATATAATATCTGTTCAATATACTTTCTCAATCAGTTATAGCCTAAAGAGTCAATACCCTACCATCTGGATTTAACCTTCATGATAAAACTAAGAAATTTAATCTCAATCTTACATATATAAAAATTGAACGAGTCATATCAATTTTTTTAATATGGTGATTTTATAATTATTACAAACTTAAAAAAATATGGTGACATTATTATAATTATTGCCAAATTTAACTACAATTTTTAACACTATACTTTTTTTTTTCTTTTCCACACCACCAAATTGTAATTCATAAAGGATATCAAATACCGTGAATTATAATTTAACAAAATGATAAAATTACAATAATCTTAACCAAACAATGTAATTAGCGTGGACAAAACAGTATGATGAAATTAGAATACAATTTATGTCAACCAAACAACTTGTAAATATTTTATGCGAACTAAACCGTGTAATAACTAGGAGTATTACATTACCTTGCATAAAGGTAAAGGAAAAAATAAAAGAGAAAAGCATATTGGTTTAATAAGTTGGTCATTAAATGAAGCTAAAAAAGAAAGTGGGAAATCTTATCTGCCATCACTTTCCTGTTTCACTATCACGACGTCCGGCCAGTTGGTGTCGGTGGAGCGGTGGGACCGGCCGCCCAAGTTCCGATGTGACATTTCAAGTACGCTCTCACTACTATACATACATACATACGCTGCTATTTACGTACCTCGGAAAATGCGAATATCTAATCTCCTTGTCGTTGACTATGATCTGTCTTTTCAATCCTTCTTTACTCATCACTCATCACATTTGAATGGGCTGTTTATCTTTTATTTATTTGTTAATTTAAAAGATTTTCAAGAGCCATCCCATTAGAGCAACCTGATCAATGTAATAGTTTTTTAAGTTTCAAGGAGGAATGAAGGAGAAGATAAAAGGAGAAAAAATAGAAAAAATTAAAATTTTGACAGTTTTTAAAAAAATACATTTAAGCTGCCGTCAACCTTTTCTATTTTTCAATTCAATGGGTCTCAAAAAATTGATATTTGTGAGAAAAAATTAGCAAAAAACTCCACCGTCATCCGTCGACAAACCCCTTTCAATTTTTTCTTTTGAAAAAACCTTCCCAAAAATCCCGACGTTTTGAGGTTGCTCTAACAAAAAACTTAATTACATAAAAATAAATCAAATAATAATGTCATTAATACAAGAAGATGCATGGTGCGTGTATAATATCACTTTCCAAACCTAGAGTGAGAGTCAATAGATTTAATAAAAATATGAGCTAACAAATTTGTTGATTGTTCGAATAAAAAGGAACCTCTTTATCTTTAGACTAGAGACCAACAAAAAATAGAGGTTGATCTCTTTCTTTTGACCCGATAAGAAACAAAGAGAGCAAAAATAATAATTGTCGTTTATATAACATCATAGTCATAATCATTAATAATAATAATAATAATAATATAATTTTTTTTTTTTTAAAGGGAGATTCTTACCAGCTACACTGTTCAAGCTTCCAACCAAAAATATAAGTTGGAATGTGGATATATTAGAGCTGAGATATGAAAGCATGCAGACCAATAGTATAAAAAGTACTGGGAAATGACACAAACACATATAAATTATAATAATATAATGTAGGTGTACGGTAGCTAAGCAAGTGGTATCTCATGTTCCCTAAACTCTTCCTCTATAAATCATTTAAAAGGTCCACCACTAATGCATGTATGCTCAATCATATTTCATTTATGGAAAAGTTGGTTCCTACTATTCCCAAGGTATTTCATGACTCGTAATTTTTAATACTTTTTTATATGAATTATATTCACTTCATCCCATTTCATATATCAAGTTAAGTTTAAAAAATTAATTAAAATTATTTACAATTTAATTTTTCATTAAATTCATTTTAGTATGTTAAAAATTATATATTTAGAAATTACATTAAAATGTTAGGGAGTATTAAATAAAAAAAAAATTTAAAAATAATAAGAGTATATTAAAGAAAATAAACAAAGAATAAATAATTAATTTTACCAATAAATAGTAAACAATACATGTAAAATGGATAAATGACCCCATCATATATATATATATATATATATATATATATATATATATATATATATATATATATATATAAACATAACACCCTATTTATGATCATACTAAAAAATTTTGACATAGCTAAACAAATGAAGAAATGACGTTTTAGTTTCATTCTATGAAATACAAATATTAATATAGTATGTAAAAGAAAAAAAAAAAAAGTGGGGATTTAATATTTAGACCAAAAAGCCAAAGCTGCCCTCATCAGAAAGCAACACATCAGTACAGTAATCTATCCTTTTAAAATCTCTTTTTCTTTTCGACATACTTAATGAATACGAGTGTTTATACATGTGATAATATCTTTATTTGTTGTACTTTATACTTCAAATATAATTATGTTCTTTTATTATATATAGTAGTTTTATCAAAGTAAAAAACTACACTATCCACTAAATATATAAATTTGAAATCCCAAATTATACCTGCAATTAATGGTTCAAAACAAGTTTTCAATATTATATATATATAAACTTATTTTGAGTTAGTGTGAGTTGTATTTCAATAATGTATCCACTAAATATATAGCATTATGTGCGGCATTGTTTAATACTCCCTCAATCCTATTTATGTGTCTGGTTCGGTTAATGAGATATGATAAAAATTATTTTTAATTTGATTATTCATTGTTAAGTTTAGCATTAGTATATACAATTTATATATTTAAAAACTATATTAAAAGTACTATTATAATACATAAAATTAAATATAAAAATAATTTTAAAACATTAAGAATAAACGAAGAATAAAGAATTGATTTGATCCATAAATACTAAAATGAGATATAGGAAGTATTAATTATGGAAAAAAAAAAAAAGGAAAACGGAGAGAAAACGAAGTGGTTTCTTGTCAGCAATCCATGTGGCCATGCATGTGGGCACAAGGCCTAGTTGGATACAGAGTATTTCACAAAGTTATCAACTTTAGTGGAGATGAACATTATATTTGTAATAATTCAATTGAAGTTGACGTGACAGCGTATAATTCAATGTAATAAAATTTAAAATGTTAGTATTTAGTAATCTCATGTCAAAATAATTGATAGCGTAAATGGTTTATAGAGTATAAACTACACACTATGTGGGGTTATGTGTGTGTAAGATTGTAGATAAAATGAATGAAATGAGAGTAATTGTATAAATGATGGGTTTTAGCACAAGTGAGTTCGGATATGTCTCTGTCTAATTAAGGTCGAAAAGTATATTAGGGTATTAGGTCCAAATGTCTGTTTTAAGGAGTGGAGACTTGGGTTTATAGCACCACAGAAGTGAGCACATGCTCAGATCGCATCGACACATATGGCGTGACACTTGAGCAATGGTTGGCCAGGTTTATTTGTCCCGACAAGTGTTGACTCCTATGTGACTTAGGCTGAAGCGACGACTAAATAGATGTTTTGGAGGCTAAAATTAAACCTTAGTCACTAGTTAGGCATACCGGCCCCTAACCTGATAGATCGAAAGCGCACATAAGGGGTCATACTAGGTCGAAATGCATAGTCGTATAATGCTATGTATATCACCATTAATAATATTAAAATATGAAATTGAGTGATTGACCAAAAAATATTACTCTCTTGAGTAGAGGACATACCAATTTTTTTTTTTTTGAAACACTAATGATTCTTTACAAGATACTTGAATATATTTATATACACTCATGTTGCTCTCATTTCTATAGATGAAGATTGCATGCATGTAGAAAAACATGTTTTTTTTATTAATATTAATTGATTATACTATCTAACATATTACATGTCTCAAAAAATCTTACATAAGATCAAATGATACTTGAATATATTTATATATGATATATTTCATGCAACTGAAAATGAATTATGTAGAGATAACATGAAAAACTATTATGCAAAGAACTTTATTAGCCTTTATCCTATAATATATTGCATACCGTAAGCTATTTTTACATACATTAATATACAAATTAAAACTTTAAAACTCAATCCTATTTCATCTTCTCCAATCTGCATTGCCATTTAATTCCTTTACATCATCTTCTACATATGTACAGTGATATCACTACACAAAGTGTGCATAAAGCCAGTAGCTCCAAGCCACATGGTTCAAAAAGGAAAAGAAAGAAAAGAACATAAAAGAAAAGAAAAGGGTGTCTAATTAGGAATGATTAGTACAAAGAAGGAAAAGAAAAAGATTGTATGTCCACTAAGAGGCACGCACAAAGAGGAGGGAATAAAGGGTAGTTGTAATCTTCATCTTTACCTTTTTTTTCTTTAAAAAAAAAAGTTCACTTATCTTAAGTGTCTAGAATGCTGGTTTAAGAGTCACTGAAGAAAGTAAATTACTAGTTATTAAACAGTTCTTATTGTCTACGTTCCATTTCTGTACTTTTGTCAATTTAAAGAGTTTAGTCGAGAAGATTTTAACTTGATAAGAATCTAACCTTATTCTGTCACCGAATTGTTGACTTTAGTTCAGGTGGTTGATCACTTTAGCACCACCAGATATCTTTTCCTTTTTCTTGAGTTTAATCCAACTGTGAAACCCATTGTGCACTTTAGCATCAGCTTCACTAAGTTACATTTTTGTTTTTTAATTAAGGAAGTGGGGAAAGAACACAAAGGTTGTCTGTCGGTTTCTGATGTGTTAATGGCGGTTAAAGTGTGGAAAGAGGCAGGCTGCAGTGGGGAGGTCAGTGTGTGGGTTCTGCATAATCTTCTTGGCTTTGGCCCCATCTGCATTCTGGTTTTGCAATAATCATCAGAACACTGTATTTCTTGAGCCAAAGGTACAACCTTTCTTGACTCTAAATACCAATCAATAATGTCTTGTCATACTAAGCATAGAATGTGAAGTGTGTGTGAGTGGTAGCAGTTGTTGGTCTGTTTGGTGAGGTTTGCATTTGAAGTTATTTGCTGTTCTTAAGGTTTGGATGTTTGGGTGTTCACCTAAATGAGGGTTTCTGATATTGCTACCTTGTTTTAATTTCAGCCTAATTTTGCTCTATTTTTCAGAGGATTTTCTCAAGAAACTTGAATTGGCTGATTTCTCTGGCAGATAGAGGTGAGCTTTCAATTTCCAGAACTTATTATATTTCTGATAGTTATATGGATAATGGCTGCATTTTTTTCTTGTTTTAAGCACGATTCTTGAAATTTTGCTCTTTCTTGAATTTTTTTTTTTAAAAAATTCTGCCCAATTTTCTTGGCAGAAAGCATAAGATTTCTCAAAGTTCATTTTTGTATCTTTTGTTTTATTGTGTTTCTTTAAATGATGAGTATGGTGAAGAGTTTAAAAAGTATTGGCCTACTGAAACAGGCCTCAAGGAATGAGAATCTCCCAGCTCTGAAGCTCGAGTTCGTGAAGTTGTTTTGATTTATCTGTATATATTTCCGGCTTTGATCCCCAGATAACGTGTTTCTGTAGTTTTTGGCAATGGGGATAAGTTTTGGCCTTAGGGAAGTTGTTATAGTTTTACTTGTTTGGTCATCCTTGGTTGGGTATTCCGAACAAGCACAATCCTTTGAAGTTCGAACACTTTTGAGGGTTCGAGAGCTTCTTAACTCCCCGGCTTCCTTGAGGAGCTGGAATAACGAAACGGATTTCTGCAATGCTGAAACGAGTTCTTCTGTTACGGTTGTCTGCTATGAAGGAAGCATAACTCAGTTGCATATAATCAGTGAGAAGGGTACTCCTCAATTGCCCGAAAACTTCTCCATTGATGCCTTTGTTAGTAGCCTTGTTAAGCTCCCGAGCTTGAAGGTCCTCAAATTAGTGTCTCTTGGTTTATGGGGGCCATTGCCTGGAAAAATTTCGAGATTATCAGGGCTCGAGATACTTGACCTGAGCTCCAATTTCTTCCACAACGCCATTCCCCGAGAAATCTCATCATTGATTAACCTCCAAACACTTATACTCGATGGAAATAAGTTCACTGGCAGGCTCCCCGATGGCCTCGGTTTGCTCTCAGATTTGGCGGTTTTGAGTGTGAAAAACAATTCTTTCAGAGGCCCCCTGCCAGACACACTCGGGGATTTGCAAAATCTTCGGATTCTTGCACTGTCAAGGAACAATTTTACAGGCAATGTTCCTGATCTTAGCAATCTGGAAAACCTTCAAGTCCTCGACTTGGAAGACAACTCTTTCGGACCCAAGTTTCCACTCTTTGGCAGCAAAATCGTAAGCCTCGTGCTTAGGAGGAACAGGTTCACTTCTAGCATTCCCGAGAATGTTCAATCCTGTCATCAGCTCGAACACCTCGATGTTTCTTCCAATGGACTTATCGGGCCATTTCCATCATCATTACTATCTCTTCCATTAATCAGTTATCTAAGTATTGCAGAAAACAAACTCACAGGAATGCTTTTCGAAAATCTGCCCTGCAATTCTGCACTAAATTTCGTGGATCTGTCTGCTAATCTGTTGTCGGGGAGATTGCCTAGTTGCCTTCATAGCGGTTCCAAGACCAAAGTTGTGCTTTATACCGGAAACTGTCTAGAAACTGGAGACAAAAATCAACATCCAGTCTCCTTCTGTAGGAATGAAGCTTTAGCTGTGGGAATTATACCTCGCCATCATCGTAAAAAGATGGGTTCTAAAGCAATTCTTGCCTTGAGCATATGCGGGAGCGTTATTGGAGGTGCCATACTACTTGCTGTGGCCTTTTTAGTTGTCGGAAGTTTTCGTGCAAAGAAGACTGTCCGGAAAACCCCCACGAGATTAATAATGGAAAGTGCATCAACTGCATACACCTCAAAGTTGTTCTCAGATGCAAGTAAGGTTCTTCTTGCCCTTTCGGTCTGTATGTTTAGCCATGACTACAGAATATGCTACTCGGTTTATTGTTTCTTTGTTTGTTTTATTTTGAGTGACAAGGGAAACCCACAGCCAAGGGTGTGGATTGGGTAAATCCTGCCTTGTAGCCCTAGCCAGTCAGCAAAGGGCGTAATCAGCCTTGGTTGCTAATAGCTGATCGATTCAAACCGAGAAGGCCAATAGGCCGCTCCTACTGAGAGTTGAATTTGTAACGTTGTGATTATCAAGTCAACAGCCTAAGCAACTTCGTTGGGGGTTGCCCCCTTCTTTAAAGTTCTTTTGTGCAACTAAGTGATAGCTGGGTTTTTCACCATGTCTATAGGGTATATTACTCAAGCAATGAAGTTAGGGTCACTTAGCGTTCCATCTTATCGAACCTTTTCATTGGAAGAGCTTGAAGAGGCAACAAACAATTTTGATACATCAACTTTTGTCGGGGAAGGATCTACCAGTCAGGTATGGCAGTTCAAGATTGCAATTTTTCCTGAATAATGTACGGTAACTTAATTAATATAGCCATACGAAATGCTTAGACGAGGGCCGAATTGACCTTTTTTTATGCACTCAGATATACAGAGGCCGGCTGAGAGATGGTTCGTATGTTGCTATTAGATGCCTGAAACTGAAACGAAGCAATAGCATTCAAAATTTTATGCATCAAATCGAGTTTATATCGAAACTCAGACATCAACACCTGGTTAGTGCGCTCGGGCACTGCTTCGAGTGTTACTTGGATGATTCGAGTGTCAGCAGAATATTTCTCGTCTTCGAATATGTACCAAATGGCACCCTGAGGAGCTGGATATCTGGTAATTTAACAATAATATCTAGTCTCTGTACTCTGGATTTACATACTGTTCTATTGGACAGAGGCCTGAAGGGCCAAGTCCAGCACCATGTGGCTAGGGGAATTGTCAGGCAGAAGCTTGAAGGGCGAAGTCCCAACACCCTACCTTTCAAATGCGGTAACATGTTCAGATATGAAGCTATATTGCATCCTCTTGCCTATTATACGATATTTAAAACCATAATGTCTGACGTTTAATCTTTTCTACATTCACAAGTGACCAATATTTAGTAGCTAAATGACCTAAATCTGCAGTGGGGCTTGAATTAGAAATGCGTTAATAAAGATTATGTCTGTGTTATAAAGTTTGACAGTTAAGTCTTCGCAGACAAGCATTCTAGACGGAGATTAAACTGGGCACAGCGTGTTTCAGCTGCTATAGGAATAGCAAAGGGTATCCAGTTCTTGCATACCGGGATTGTTCCTGGTGTCTTTTCAAACGATTTGAAGATAACCGATATTCTGTTGGACCAGAACCTCGTCGCCAAAATTAGCAGCTTTAACCTACCCATTCTGGATGAGAGCACAGGAAAGGTTTGAACAAAAAATTTCGGAAATTTGAACACACACGCACACATATCAACACTCGTGAAAGCACCAACTCAATTCTCTCGTTCTTTCTGTGTATATCGGTTCCTTGTATTAATAGTTTGGCGTTACTCTCTGTGCAACTTTGCAGGCCAGCCTTCAAGATTTTCCCAGTGGTTCCAAGGAGCTTAATGGTGCAAGGTTTGTATATACATATATTTTATTCATAGTTGATCAAACCCTATATCCTTTTGTGTCTTTTTTTTTTGAGCCTAATATATCCTTTTGTGTCTAAATACTTCTGATTCTTCGACTCCCATCAGAAGCGGTCTATTGGCCTTCTTAGTTTGAGTCAGTCAACTATGGACATCCTAGGCTAGTTTATCTCATTGTCGTCTTTTGTTAGCTAAGGGTCACAAGGCGAAGTTTACCTAGTTCACACCCGCGGATTATCCAAAAATAAATAAATACTTCTGATTCTTTCGGTTTTCACTTGGCCAGCATATGAAAGTTGTCGCGATTGAAGTCTTTGATATCTATAAACTGTGACATTTTTGCAGGGAAAGATGCAATGAAAAGCTGGATGTGTATGACTTTGGTGTAATATTACTAGAAATCATTACAGGAAGGAGGATAAATACCAAGAAGGATATGAAGATCCTTAAAGAACAGGTACTCTAGAAACCGAAACAGTTTTACACGAGCTCTTTATGATCTTAGTCAACTCTTTCAGTAGCTTTAGCTTGTTCATGCATCAATTTTGTAGTTGCAAGCAAGCCTCACGGGCGATGATGCATGGAGAAGGAGTGTGGTTGATCCGAGGGTCAAGAATTCGAGTTCAGATGAATCAGTGAAGACGATGGTGGAGATCTGCTACAGATGTTTGCTCGAGGATCCTGCAGATAGGCCGTCGGTTGAGGATGTGTTGTGGAATTTGCAGTTTGCGGCTCAGGTCCAAGACGCGTGTAGGGGAGATTCTCAGAGCAGCGATAGCTCTCCCATTTCGCCTTTTCAGCCTTCGCGCCAGATAGCCATTCGATAGCATGACAGGTGTTTTTGAGGAAGCAATGGCTATGGCTTTGTTTCAGAAGATTGAGCTTTGTACTAATGAAAATGGTGAATGCAAATAGTTCTCAGTTTTGTACAAAACAACCATTTGATCTGCAGAATATATAGACAGTATCTTCAGCTTATATGTCACCAATTATATTAGGCCACTCCTAAGAGTTTCTGTGTGAACAAACCGTTTTCTTTCAATGCTTACTTATTGCAAACTTATAGATAGCGAAAATGAAGTAGAGGAAACTCTAGATAGTTGGTTTAGTAATCACACAGGTTCCAAGTTCGACTTCTTTCTAGGAATTGTCTATTGATCTTCTTCTTTTGAGCCAATTAACTAGGTCTTTTTCTTTTGAGCCAATAAGTACCTCCAAGTAGCAGTTGCAGAGAGAACTTGAAATTTTTGTAAATTGTTAAAGCATATCCTGAAATTTACCTCGTTGGCCAAGGCTCTAGATATTTACCTCGGTCGCCAAGGCTCTAAGACAGGGCAAGTGGGGATAGACCCTTGGGTTGGGTTTAATAAAAGAAATTGTCATTGAAGAAAAGATAACCATGGTGCTATGTCATGCCTCTAGACTATTCTAGAACATTAGAGAATCCGTTTGTATAGAGAATTTTGGAGGATTTTAGAGAGTAAATCCGAGTTGTAGGATTAAGTAAATCTCTACCACCATTGAGAAGGTGGGATGGGTATAAATACTGGGGCCTCATTTGTAACGATCCAGAGTTGAACTCATTTGTAACGATCCAGAGTTGAACAATCCAAGTTCCTCACCATTTGTCAGGGGTTAATCCAAGTTTCTTACCACTTTCTAGGATTGAGCGAGACTTACTTAGGCAGGAGTTGCACACACCTAAGCATGTGACCTAAACTTTTGACATAGTTGGTCACAATTGGGGCCCTCAAATTGTTAATTGGACCCTCAAAGGCATCCAAAACCTCAATTCAACCGCAATTTGAACAATTCAAGACTAGAGTGAAGATGCAAGATATCACCAATCCAATGCTTAGCTACTTAGCCACTAGAATTTATGATTGAATTAAAACCTAATTTCGATTTTGCAAAGTAAAAGAATGCAATTAAACAAGATCAAGATTAAGCTACAAAATAGAAATTGCAATTGTAAAAGGAGAATTTGTTAGATTGGCATGAAAATCTATACAATACCATAATTTGCCAAAAATGAAAATCAAATACAATGGTATTGTTCATTTACATAGTACAGGCATACAACTATGAGATGTAATTCAAGACCCTTACTACATTTGCAGATACTACAAAATGTCAAAACAATTTATTCACTTAAGTATGAAAATATGATTAATATTTCTACCCTTGTATTTTCATGTATGTTCTGATGGCAAGAACCCTAAACATGAAGAGGTGCCACAGAAACATTGAGAGCCTTTTGGATTAAGCCTAACATCACCATAACTGAAACTAAGCTCTTCATCTTCTTGTACATCTCTGGAAGCAAAAAAGCAAACACGGGGTAACAAGGCTCCAGAACTCCGCACTATTACTGTGCAGAGGTTCCCACCATCGCATGAATGGTTAATAAAGCGTGCAATATTGCCAATGTTGGTGGCATCAATATTCATCCTTATGCATATATTTCCAGATTGAAGATGCTCCTTCACAACCAGAAGAGCATGAGAAAAATGGCCAGTGGATGAAGCTTCGTCATACAGTTTCAGGCGAGCTCTTGCTTCTTCAGTCGTCACAACTTCACCTTTCAAGCAAAATTACACATAAAGAGAAATCAATTTAACCTTTCACTAGGTTATCTTTCAACACAAAAATTATGGGAGCTGCAAAATGACAAAATGTGGTGAATAACAACAAGAACCAAGTAAAGAAACTTGTGATCTTTTGATTGTATGGGCCATTCTCAAGCATAAAACATTGTTGCATTTGTGTTTTAACATATATGCATTAATCAGATATAATATGAACTATCTAAATTTCTGCTAGGAAATAAAACAAACACTTTACCTGCATACTCGCAAACAAACTTCCCTTTTGGAATCATCTCCGCAGCGCACAAGCTCCAACCTTTTCTCTTATCCTTTACGATTTTCAGCCCCAACGAAACCCCCTTCTGAGTCAACCGGTTCCCGCACTCCGGCCCGCAGCCGCAGCTCGGACCACATTCCTGACCCGGAAACTCGCCCGAGTCCCAACACGGGCATCCCAAACCCTCGCCGTCGCCGCAACTCCGGCGGCACTCGCACCCACGGGCGCCCTCGACCCGGAACAAGAACGGGTCGGGTTTAACCCGACCCGCACCATCATCCGGACCTCCCCAGCTCTGAGCTTCTCCGGTAGCGATCGGCAGGGTTTGATTCGGGGTGTATAGGAAGTAAGCGTAGGGTTGGGAGTCGACGGCGTTGACGAAAGGGACGGGTGAATTCTCGAAGCTTCTAGAAGCGTCGGCGATTCTTAAGGAAGTAATGGCGTCGGAGACTCGTCGGAAGGCCTTGCAGGTTGATGAAACGGAGGCGAGATCGGACGGTTGTAAGTAAGGGAAGATGAGACGGGCACACCGGAAGAAATGCTCTTGGCCTTCTTCCGAGTAGTCCTCCTCTTCCGGTGCGGGTCGACCCGTTCTGCATCGTTTCTCCATACGTAAATTTACAGTGTCCTGTGCTACTGAATAATTTCACTATACCCCAAAGTTATGTAACACTTACAAGTAGACTCCATTGAGGAGTGTTTATGGCACAAGTTTTTGAATTTATGGAAAATTCTGTAAAGTCATTGATGGGGATAGACTAAAACTCGGTACTCGATAAAAGGAGAAAGGACTCGAAGGAAAGGAAGATGACATGGTGAAGGTCGGCCGATGATAAGTCGGTCAGTCGGAGGACATTCAATGGACTGTTCTGTGGGGGCACATTCAAGGAAGAGTTTGATAATGGAATAAATATGCTTGGTGGATCCTTAGGTGACAAGGCAGCTGAAGATGTTAGACCGAGAGTGATTGAAAAGATTCATTGAAACAGTTAATTACCATGGAGGAAAGTCGGGCTAAAGAAGTAAGGAAAGGATGAGTCCGACCGAACCGACCTAGAAGAGGCCGAGGTAAGAAAGGTAGTGCAAGAGAGGCAGGGAGACAGGCCGATATGGAAGTTTCCTAAAAAGTTTGGCGGTGGAAGGCAAGAGGTACGGAAGGAAGGTCGAGATAGATTAGGAAAGTACCTAAAATGTAATAAGGAAAAAGTTCTTAAGGTAGTTTAGAAGTTTCCTAAGGTAGAAATTCATCCTATCTTGTATAAATAGGGGTTCTAGGTCTCAAGAAAGACACAAGCAATATAGCACACTTATAAGCAACTCCTTGTACTCAAAGGAAATTCGCAATCCAAAGAGGGCCGAAAGGTTACTCTAATTTTTCGATAGAGTTAGTCAATTTTCCGGTGGTGTTGGCCTGCCATTCGACCATTCCGTGGGAGATAAAACCAACCGTCATTGCGCATGCTTCTTAATCAAAGGCGTTGAAGTATGAAGGTAAACCCACCGGAGTTAGTGAGATAGTTGATTTAATAATCGCAATGTTCTAAATTTAACTCTTGTAAGAGTTATTTATTAATTTTCTCAGTTCGCGTTGATCAGCTATAAGTAATCTAGGCTGATTCACTTCCTTTTTGTTATGACAAAAATTTATGTGAGACCACCCCGCAAACCCTTGTTCCTAGACAGGCTAGGTCGAGTCAGGATGAAAATGTAATATTTATACAAAAAAAAATATTATACTAATCGGGAATTAATTGTTTGTTGTAAAATCCCTGAATAATATTAAATAAAAATGGTTCTTACGTTGACATATTTGTTTGCATTCTGTGCAGGCCCAAGCGTTGCTCCGGAGTTGACAAACGGCCATAGGCCACCTAGAAACCATCATCAGATTTAGTTACTTCAATACTAGGTCAATCAGGTTTAGTTACTTCAATACTAGGCCAATCTGCAGTGAGTTTAGTTGTATTATATTGATGAAGTAAAATCGCTGAATAATATTAAATAAAAATGATACTTACGTTGACATATTTGTTTGCATTCTGTGCAGGCCCAAGCGTTGCTCCGGAGTTGACAAACGGCCATAGGGTGAAATCATATTTTACCTTACTCACTACGCAATTGGCACCAATTGAAGCACAATAGCCTGAGGGCCATGTTAGTGCCAAACTGATGGGTGTTGTTGGTAACTCTTGGTTACCAATAAACAGAAAATAAGTAAACTTATCGAGGTTAGAATTTGTTTTAATCCAACTGCAACAGCTAGCAAGACTTAATGAAAATTATTTAATTTCCTTTATGTTCTTAATTACTTATTCTTCTTCTGTTATAATTCAGGTGCAACAACTATGATCAATTGATAACGCACGTTGCACGAGTACCGCACGCGTGTTGCACGAGTACCGCACGCGTGTTGCACGAGTACCGCACGCGTGTTGCACGACTAATCTAATGCCTAATGTCAAATTTAAAATAAGAAAGTTTAAGGTTACATGCATGAATTGGAGAGAAAGCAAGACATCATTAATGAAAATTATTAAATTTCCTTTATGTTCTTACTTATTACTTAAATAAAAAGGGTTCTTACGTTTACATATTTGTTTGCATTCTCTCCGGAGTTGACAAACGGACATAGGTCATGGATGGTGAAATCAAATTTCACCTTACTCACTTTGCAATTGGCACCAATTGAAGCACAATAGCCCGGGGGCCATGTTAGTGCCAAACCGAATCCATCCCATGGCTGTTGTTGGTAACTCTTGGTTATCAGTAAACAGAAAATAAGTAAAGTTAAAGTAATTTTCATTGTGCGTATGTCTTTGAATTTACAGAGATGTGATGTGTAATGCTTGCTGTATGTGTTTAAATCTCACCAAGGTAAGTGTTATGTGTGCGTTTATATAGGCTAAGCCACTGCATTGTCATTTTCTTAATTGACATTTATTTCATATGAAATGAAGAATTTGGTTGTTTTATTATGTATTTCATATGAAATGAAGAATTTGGTTGTTTTATTCCATTGTAATGTCATTCTACTACAGCTCAAACTGAAATTGATTGTTTTAGGTCATTCTCATTGTACTCATTTGTTTTCATTCACATTTGCTTTGCTTTGGTGGATCAATGGGTGGAATATGAAGCGTACAAGCAGGGCTTAGTTTGTAATAACCTAATGGGCAGTTCAAGTGGCGAGTGAGCTCTTTTTGTGGGGCAAAATTTTGAGAGAATTCGGGTTCGATTCCCACAAATGACTATTCGTCCTGGGCTAGGTCTCGTTCCTCCCGGACTGTAAGACGGACAGAGAAAGACCGGGAACACCTCGTGAATGAACAATTAGAAACAAATCAAGAAAGAGTTGAAAGTAGAAACTAAAAGCATTGACATCAAAACAAACATTTAATATGCCCAAAGAAGACCAACATCTTTTGAGGCCATTAAAACTAATAGTTACACTATCACTATCTATCTTGAATCTTGATCAGATATTCCTTAGAAGGAAAGCATAAAACCACTTGCGAGCATAAGCTGGAAACATAGACAGACAATTCAATTGCAGCAAAAGCCAGTTGCACATACAATAAAGAATATGATTTCAAAAATAATACTACAAGATCAGAAAGAAAAAAAGGAAATCAGTTCATTGAGAATGGTTTCTTTTCTCAAACAAGTACAAGTAACATTCCTAGAACTAGTTTTATTATAATAGTAATCATGCCAATTATAATCTAACTAACAGTGCTGGGACACAATACATGGATTCATTATGAGAAGATTCTGTTTCAAGAAAAAAATTCTTCATCAGTACAGTTTATGCTCAGAAATCCAACCGCTTGTCCTGTGAACATCAAGAGATAGAGCCACGTGTTGAAAAAAGGAGATTCCATTGGCATGCAAGGGCTCTCTCTCTCGTATCAAAAGATTCAAGAAAATGATCACTTGTTTACTAATACACAATAAGCAGGTACTGTCAATGAAGTTTTGAGCATGGCATTTAATTTGCTCTAGATTTCATGGATTTTAACACTACAGTAAATCAATGGGATTCCATGAATTCGGGAGAATGAAAGTCGAAGGATCAATTTCAGCATCTGTGTATGCAGTGCATGCAAGGTGTATGTATAAGAGTCTACGAAAGGTACTACTAAACTTTACATCCATAGATACTTGCAGTGTAGAAGTGCCTGCAAATACAACTTATTTGTGTTTCATTCTTAAAACATTTTCAGACTCTCATGGTAAGCTAGAAAGAACTGATCCGGATGGAGATTAATATTATCAATTCTCATCTTTATTTCTCCAGTTACCAAATCAATGGAAACTAAGTGTGGATCACGATCATCAATTTTAGGACCCATCCGATATATGAGCACATGACAATCTTGATTCCAAATTCGTATCGGCCCCAAAACTTCACGTTGACGGTCGATGCATGCATATTTATGCCAATTAACATCACTACCATTTTGCATCATTAACCAAACCTCCCATCGTTTCTCTCGATAACCAAGATAAGCAATAGTGCCATTCATAACCGAAACCACAGCATGTAAAAGATATTTCCCTTCATTCCCATATTCGCCTGGAGGATTAGATGGCAAAGTAATTGTCTCAAAAATCTCAGCACTAACGTCGAAGCAGATCAAATATGGCGTTAGCACACCTCGGACTCGGTATGCATAAAAATTCCAATAATACTTTCCTTTCAAGTAAATATCTTCATGGGGCCTTCCCCACAACCACAAACTATCGAAGAGAGGACATGGATTAATTTCTCTCCAGCCCCATATGTTATCAACCTGGCTACAAACCATTACCTTGTGTTCACATTCATCTGAACCACTCCAAACAATGACAACCTTCGCTGTCATATTGTTACAAAACCCAAATCCAATCATTTCTTCCGAATTACGGAAATTGTGAGGTGGGGAGATAGGTGGTAATGCCTTAATTTCCCGGGTGGATGGGTTCCATAACAAGATATTCCTAGCTCCACCAGTCCTAACAGAAACTAGGCATAGTATACCATCAAAACATTCAAAGCCCGACAATCTCGCTAAGATTTAAAGATAAAGCTTTTTGGGCATTGTCTTGTGATGTCTTTGGTGCTGCAATTGATCATGGTTGTTGCAGTTGTATTAAAACAAATTCTAACCTCAATAAGATAGATCTCTTTGCAATGGATTTTACATCCACATTTAAAGTATGGTGAATTGTGTTAAGAAACTGGGTATTCCCGTACTGGACATCAAGAGTAATTTCACCATCTTTTAAAACACGTGTGATATTATTCATGTGCAACAAATCTATTGCTTTAGTGAAGTATTGATTTTGACCAAAGAACGAGGCTAAACGAAACTCTACCATGGTCTTTCCACTCATGTGCCCAACAACCTTCATCAATTTTATTTACTTCGATATTAGGCCAATTTGCAGCGAATTAATTGAAGAGTAGAGAATTTCGTAAAATCTGCAGCATATATTACATTATATTATATTAAATCATTGAATAAAATTAAACTTGAGTTAGTTCCAAATTAAATAAAAATGTATAGAACTTACACTCGTATATGTCATTTTAAAAAAAAATTAAGATGCTTATTTGTAATTATTTAAAAGAAATGGGAAGTTATTTTAAATATGAAACCTTTGAAACCCTTGAAGAGAAACACTGCAAAACGCGGGGTTACCAGTTATCTCAAGGCTCAAGCCCTTTTCTGCCCCCCTTTTTCCCGCCACTTCCTACTCTCTTCACTCTTTAAGGCTTAAGCATCTCTCTCTCTCTCTCTCTCTCTCACACACACACACACACACACACACAGAGTAGGCGGAGATGTTGTGGGTCGACAAGTACCGCCCGAAAACCCTAGACAAGATCATCGTGCACCAAGATGTTGCTCAAAATCTTAAGAAATTGGTACTTGCGTTGGATTCAGTCCTCTGATTTCGGTTTTTTTTTTTTTTTTAAATAGTTTGTTACTTGTTCTGAAATTTTAAGATTTGCTTTGATTTTTATTCTCCGATTGTTTTTAGGTTACAGAGCAAGATTGCCCGCATTTGCTGTTTTACGGGCCATCAGGGTCGGGTAAGAAAACCCTAATTATGGCCCTTCTCCGGCAGATATTTGGGGCAAGTGCCGATAAGGTAATTCTTTCTCACTATTTCGTACTTATTTACTAATATTTCTTTAAAATTATTTTTTACTATTTCATCTGTTAATTGCTTCTGTAGGTGAAAGCTGAGAACAAAGTCTGGAAAATTGATGTGAGCTTCCCTCTTTTTATGCTTTGATAATTTCGTTTTCTGCATGTGAAAGTATTTGATACAGAAACAACCTTGTTTAAAAGGTGTTAAAATGTGCTAGCTTTTCTCTCATTAATAATAGATGCTAGTGTCTTCTAGTTTGCTACAGGAAACAGTAATCCATTTGGCTGTGATGACTGCAGTTGAAGTTTTTTTTTGGGTCATAGCCACTATAACCATCATTTGCTTTGGTAACACATTGATAATATATCTCAGGCTGGAACTAGGACTATTGATGTAGAGCTCACTACATTATCAAGCACTCATCATGTGGAATTGAGTCCTGGTGATGCTGGATTTCAAGACCGATATGTTGTTCAAGAGGTAATAAAAGAAATGGCAAAGAATAGACCCATTGACACCAAAGGAAAGAAGAGTTTCAAAGGTGATTTCACAACTATCTTCACTTTATTTATAGAACTTAAAAGCATGGATACATGATACATGGTTACTGCATCACAATGTCATTATACATTATAACAAAGCAAGATGGTTATTTTTTACTTTATTATTAGAGTAGGTTTCAATATCCCTAGCACAGAAAATGTTGCAACGTATAGCGCTTTGAGATGCTGATTATGTACATTTGCTCCATTATTTATTTACTTTACTGAGAATCTGATTTCATTATCCATACAATAGAAATATTAGTAACTTGGTTTTTATTCATAATCTATTGATGTGCTGTAATTTCCTTACACAATTGGGTAAGTGTTAGACTGTTGTTTTTTTGATGTCATGCATCAAAATCTGACTTTTTAAACAGTTGTCTAACATGGTCAAAGAAGTTTCAACATGTTTCTGTGAGTTTCTAACATGTCTGATTTGGCTCAGCTGAATGTGTGTGTGTGTTTCTTTTACTTGTTGAGAAAGAGGCTTGCTCCTGCAATCTACTCTAAAGCATTTTCATGTTTTTAGTTTTCTGGCCAGATTCTACTTTTGGAGCAGATAAACTCCTAAATAAGCTAAGGCCAAAGAATCACTCAATTTGTTTTGCTATTTCATGGTACTAATTACAAATATTAAATGTTATTTAATTCCAGTATTAGTGCTGAATGAAGTTGACAAGCTCTCAAGAGAAGCACAGCATTCTCTTCGAAGAACAATGGAGAAATACAGCACGTCATGCCGTCTGATTCTTTGCTGCAACAGTTCTTCAAAAGTTACAGAAGCTGTTCGTTCTCGATGCCTCAATGTGCGAATAAATGCACCCAAGGAAGAAGAGGTCTGTATTGTTCTTCTATATGTTTGTTCAGTCTTATTCATTCCTTTTCTAAATTTCATTAGACATGGCTTAACCAATTCAAGTGGCTAATATATGAACTGTTAATTGGGTATTTGCGTTGGAGTTGAATTGCATATGGATTAGATTGTTTTGATGGTTTGGAAAGATTGTTTAGGATCAATTCCTTGAATGCCCTTCTCAATTTGTTCTGTAATATTTGCCTCTTCTTTTTACCCACCTGTGTGTAGTACTGAAATATTGACATTCCTCTTACTACACATGGTAAATTTTTTTCAATACACTAATGTGTGAGATGCTTCCATTTATAGGCATGCTTCACATGCATCAAAAGAGTCATAAGATGCAAATTTTTATCTGTGGAAAGCATATCTTTTTAGATATCTATAATTATCTTTATTACCTTTTGAACAAATTCTCTACATGCTCAAAGTAAATCCATTGTACTTTGCAATGAAGTGAATCCCATTCCAATTATTTCTGCACTGCAGATCACTTGAAACAAGTCAAACAACTAGCAAGCGGTTCCAACATGCCTCAGATCATGTATTTTCTTAATGGGTTTTACTTCTAAAAGAACTTATAAGGGATTATAATTTATAAATTTATAATGCCTGTGCAACATCAGTTTTTGTGAGTGTTAGTAGATGCATAACACCTTCGTAGATTTACGTTTTAATGAATTTATTCAATCAACTTCTGTATATAGCCTTCCTGCTCATCCCTGAGTTTCGTTTGTTGATATCTTCAGTTGTTTTATGGAGTACTTCATTTTGGTTGTTTCAAATAGAATTTTTGTGGCACACTTAATACTGGTAGAAATTTGGAGGCATATCTCATGTACGAAGCTCTATGTGCTGCATATCTCATGTCTGAAACTCTATGTGCTTTTTAAGTATATTGAACACTATGTATGTACATGTATACGCAGTTCACTTTAATGTCTTGTTCATTAGGTTTCTTTTTATTAAGTTTGATTTACAATTTAATAATTTATATATTATCTGCATTTATGGCAGATAGTGAAGGTTTTGGAATTTATCGGGAAGAAAGAAGGACTTCAGCTCCCAGCAGGATTTGCTGCCCGCATAGCAGAAAAGTCAAACAGAAGCCTCAGAAGGGCGATATTGTCATTTGAGACTTGTCGTGTTCAACAGTTAAGCTCTTTGACATCCTCATGTTCCATTCAACTACTTATATCAATGTGTCTGTATCCATTTGTTCCGAAACTTAGTGCTGAGACCTCAGATTGTTTTTTGCCATTGAAGGTATCCCTTTACAAACAACCAAGCAGTACCTCCAATGGACTGGGAGGAATATGTTGCAGAGATTGCATCAGACATAATGAAGGAACAGAGCCCTAAAAGGTTGAGTTCTGGTTCATCTTAATGCAAAGCATTGAATAAAATATACAACCTTTTGGTTATGATGACTGGAACATTTTTAAATTACTGTTCTTTCTTTTGAATCCTTAATTTCCAAGTGATGACTATATATTTGATTGAAGTTGGAAAAATACTTTTAACCCTTCTCTTATGATTTTTCTGTCAAGATGTGCCTTCTGTTTCCTCAAGTTGTGTTTGGTCCTTCATTTATATAGGGGGTCAAATTGCAACTTGCTAGTCTATCTTTCAGTGTTTGATGCAACTTTTCTGAATATGAGTAACTTTAAATGGAAAAACAGTGTTGTATAAGATTAAAGATGTAAAGCTTATGAAAAATTTACTCCATATTAAAGATGCTGATTGCTGAGTTAAAACATAAATGTTCAAGTACAGGAAAAAAAATGACTGAAAGAAAACCAGATATTACTTCCTAGTTTTTCCTTTTGAAACTTCACAGTGCATGAAGTCATGTCAGTGACAACTTGTGTGGAATGCTCTACTTGTTCCATAAATAGAATTCATTTTATACTTTTAAGCTTTACTAACTTATACTGCATCCAGTTACTTTCCTCTTTTCTAATGTTAGGTTCTTTATCACAGGTTGTTTCAGGTTCGAGGAAAGCTCTATGAACTACTTTCTAACTGTATTCCTCCTGACATTATTTTAAAGGTGATTCTCAACCGTGCCCTTCTGCCTCCTCTCCTTTCCAAGTAATGAAAATAGAATTTGTCAGTTCAATAGAGGATGTGCTTTTGATTTCAGAGGCTTCTTTTTGAGCTCCTGAAGAAATTGGATTCTGAGTTGAAGCATGAGGTCTGCCATTGGGCTGCATATTATGTAAGTTACTGTTCCGACCAATGGGATATGTTGGTCTGTCTTCTGCACCATACTGTTCTATGTTTAGATCTGTCTCAATCTGTTGTGCACGGAACGGTACTACTTCTTGGAGTCTAGTAATTGTGCATTCCAATTTCCTCATGTTTGCCTAAATTATAAATTAAAATGATTACTTCCATGAACACTTATTATTGAAGTCCAAGTAGGAGTTCCACAAACCAAATGAGAAAAGAGGTCAGGTGACATTCTCCATTCTAATCATTATACACTAGTGGTTTCAACCCCACTATGTGAAGCTGGTTTGCTTTTGCCTCTTGTTCATTTGAAATGTTATATCGAGAAGTAATGAAGTTTTCAGTTATTTCTCTCTTGGGGTTATCTTGATAGTCATATGGCCATCCCTTTTTAAAAATAATAGTTCCAATCTTTCAGGAACATAGGATGCACTTAGGACAGAAGGCGATATTTCACCTTGAAGGTACTTCGTCCACATTTTCAATACTTTATACATGCTTTTTTGTTATACTTATTACAAGGATGATGGTATTTACTACTGTATTTTAATTGTTACCCAGTGCCCTATCAAATATTTTCTTATGATTCTTGCTAAGCATTGCCTAGATTTTCCAATTTTGATGCTTTAATTACTTATTCCTGGTTGATCTTGCAGCATTTGTGGCCAAGTTTATGAGCATTTACAAAAATTTCCTTGTTGCAACCTTTGGATGAAGTTGAGCATGCCCGAGGCCGGCAGATCTAAACTGTGAATGTAGTTGGTGATGCAGATGCCCAAATTTCTGGATTTCTTTTGACTCTTTGTTCTTTAGTTAGTTAAACAATCTGATTGAGTGACAGCAACGAGAAAATTCACTGTCTTCTCCCTTCTAATCTGTGTGTTTATCTATAGCTTCTTGCAGAGCTTAATGCTCTGAATCAATTATATACACCACACAAGAATTCTGGGCTCTGAACAACTGTAAATTGGAGCAAAAACCTTGAAAAAAACGTCTATTGACTTCACCAAAAGTTACTTGGCAAACGAGGAGCAGCAGAATTATCCAAGGATACAGGCGTTCGATAATATCTCCAGTTCCTGTGTATTTTCAACTTAACAGCAGGAACCTTGCGTGCAATAGCCTGCCAGACCATTTGGACAGCATCATTCCCCCGTGAAGGGTACCGATACTCGAAGAAGGGTTCTACCTCTTTTATCCTATTCCACATTCTAGTCCACTCTTCTTTCCCAATGCCTCTGATCATGTTTAGGAGGAAGTTTTCCTTGAGGGCGTCTGAGGTGCGAACGAATACACAGAAATCTGAGTAGTCAAGAACGTCCTCGTAAGGAAGCTCTATTTCGTCGCTGATGATGACTGGAACACAGTGGCTGGCAATGGCATCAAACAGGCGGTTTGATGATGGAGTGTCACCTGCAATGTTTAGGCAGAATTTGGATGTGTGCATCCCTTGGGTTGCCTGCTTTATGCCATCCTTCTGAATGTTCCCAAATGCAAAGTGCACATCTTTCTCGTTTTTTAGCATGTAGAATAATTCTTGCCTAACAAATCCACCCTGGGGATAAGACAATAGGATTAGACAACGGTATAGGTTGTCTAAGATTTCAAGTTCAAGTCGTGTGAATGAAGTAACAAGTGTTGAATAAGAAAGTTAATTTCACCTGAATTCAACAAGAAACCCATTCTCTGCCCTAATGGCTAATGGGGATAAAATTTGGGGAACAAGGACGGGAAGACATTTTTTCCACCTTGTTTGTAAAATTAAATTTAAAAAATAATAATAAAATTAAATGTATCCATTTGACTAGGAGTTGACGGGGATATAGATTATCATTCTCGATATTTCTTGTTGGCGCACAAGGACAAGTAGAGCTGTCAAAGCTAGGGTGGGTTTAAAAAAAATAGCCAATTTGGTGGACCATAAAATTTAGAGCAACCATACCTATGAACTTTTGGAAGAACAAAATGGATATGGAGGTTAGTTTTTAGAGAAATTTTTTCCCTTGAAAAAAAAAACGCAACAAGTGCGTTTGGGTGCACTTCGCACCCCAGCTGGCGCATGTTCCCCACACCCCCGCTGGGGCGCGTCATAGTAGCTGCCAGTTTGTTTTTTTTTTTTAAGAAGAAATTGTCAAGATTGTTTTTTTTTTCTTCTTCTTTTTATCCTCCATTTTTATCTCTTTCCTACATGGCTTTCTTTAAAATTGTGCAAAAACCCAACTACTATGGATGTTCTTAGAGTCTGCCCTACCCTTTTTGCGAGACAAGATATATTACTTGGCGGGCTAATCCCGTTTTGACTATTCAAAGGACCAGGAATGAAGAATGGTTCTTCAAAAATGGAATTTGTCAAAGTCCAATATGTGGCATTATGGGCATGAGTTATTGGAGGGTAATGCTACCAAACATTAGCCAATGAAGGACTGCAGCAGTAGAATGACTCACAGGAAATGCAGTAAGGTGAATATCAATTATCTTATGACTTATGAGCAATGCAGTAAGGTGAATAACAACTATACCTTATCATAAACACAATGGTTAATAATGAACCGAAAGCAACAAAACAGAAAAAAATTTGCAGCAAGGGAAACCAGTGATTCACTAGCTAACAGCACAAAGGAGCACAGATAACTTACATCTTTTCTATATATGGCTCCTTGAAAGAACAGCAAAATAGGGCGGCTATCGAACTCAGAAGTGTCATTGACATAGCTCCCAACAATCTGCTTGTAAGGCGCAATCACGTCTTTCTCAACATTAGCTATGGAGGGAGGGTACCTCCCGAAATCCGACAGAATAAACATTGCAGGCCACAGTTTTGTCCTTGCATCCAACAGGCTATTAGGATGGTGGGCAAGAATGATATGGTCTTTCCCCATTGACCTCTTCCATTCCTCTTGAGCTGTCAAGAATGTCACCAGCTTTTCCTGAAGCAACACATTTGCATCGACCTTCTGAAGCCGTTTCAGCCTGGAGAACCGGTTCATGCAGATCGAGGAAAAGAACGGAACAAAAACCACCTCCGCCTCGCTCGAATTGCGCACCCTCACCGCGCTTCGACCACTCAGATCACCTGCAACTTCTGAAGCCAGAAGATCCAGTGTGAGCCAGTACTCCACACTGTGCTGCACATTCAACCCTCCAGGATAGGATGGCACCTTGGCTCTTATATCAGGCCAAACACTGTTCCCCTCAGGCTTCCAACCCAATAGCCCAAAGTGAAACTGTGGGGGTAAATCATACATAAACACCTTGAGGATTTTACTACAACTATGCTTCTCTGCTCCTCCTATTCCTTCCTCAACATTCTCTGCTAGGGTTTGTTCTGCTACAGCTAGAAGTTGGGAGTTGGGGGAAAAACTAAGGTCAACAAGATTAGGCCTGTAAGCAGAATGCAATACAAAAAACCAAGATCCCATGAACAAAATGGATGTGATGATGAATAGACAAAGCAATGACTTTTTACCAAAAATCCCCATTGAATGCACATTCCTCTCTGCCATTCTCAATCCTTAACCAGCAAGAAACACCCTCAAATATCCTCTCTAAAAGCTACCAATTCTAGCCCTTAATTTCCCCAACCCCCTCTTGCTCATCCTAGAAGCCATGTAATGTAAATCATCAATCTCCTATTTTAGGAGGCATTTTAACAAACAATTCATGGGCATTCAAAAACTGCAAGGCAGACAAATGGAATAAAAACAGGAATGGGTCAACAACAATGGAGAAAAAAGGTGTATTGATCTAAAATTGTAGCAAAAAAATCCAAGAAAATGAACACCCAGATTAGAACAGCCCAAAACTTTTGATTCAGACAATATATACGCCTAAAAGAGAGACGGAAAAGACGGTTACAGCCAAGACTTTGAATGGTTCACTCTTCTTCAGATTCCACTTTCTGTCTTTTATATGAATTGGTTTCTCTTTTCTTTCTTGTGAGCTCTGCGCAGAAAGTGAAAGGAAAAAACAGAAAAATGTGAAGAAAATAATGGAATTGTTTAATGCGCGGGGGAATAGGAAGGCTCCCTGAAGAAGCGCACTCATAGCTCTGTTCTGTAAAGCTGTGGTGGAAGCTAACTTATCATCGGAAACAATAACTACCAACAAAAATTTCACTTTCATATTGTAACTAACAACGTAAGAGACAAGTACAACTATTTATCACATGAACCTTCTACTTTTAGTACTTTTAAGATAGCACCCGGCACTAGTCATCTCACTTAATAAGTCGCTGAGTTACTGTGATTTGTATATTGGATTTGAGGGTATCTGCGAAGGATTTTTTTGCAGCCGAGGATATTTCAAAAGGTTAACGATATTAATACAAATTAACATTTAAGTAATTATACCGAGCAAAATTATGTATTTATAAGTTAAGTTAAATACAATATTCATTTTTATTACATTATGTAGGCTAATTTTAAAATGGTTCATAGTGTCATAACTCATATCATCGATAATTAACTTTAGTGTTATAATAATGAAACGATATTGATAAAAAAATGAATCATGATGGGACAAAATTTATCATTTAATATGATATTCAAATAATTTGTTTATGAAGTTCGATGCAATTGAGGTGTCAGACTATCACAGTTCAAATGTTGTTGCCTGACAATCTGCCATGCAAAATTAAATAATCATTGACAACCTCAAAATTAGCTCCAAGTATGACAACTTAAATTGTTATATATATATATATATATATATATATATATATATATATATAATAGAGATCAATGCAAATAATGTCTTAGGTGAAAAATTGTAATTAAATTCCAATTATTGATTTCGTCCAAATCTAAGCATTCAGAATGAAGAAAAAGAAAAATGTAGTGGCATTATGATAATTTAGTGTTAGTTTTTTTTTTTCTTTTTCTTTTTTTCATTAGGTGCATTATTTTCTTTTGTCCGGTGCATATTGTTCCTTCTTCGAGTGCATGGTTTATATTCTAGTGCATATTTACTTCTTTCTTTGAGTGCGTATTGTTCTTTCTTTGGATGCATGTTATTCCTTTTTCGAGTGCATGTTGTTCATTCTTTGAATGCATAACTTAGAACTTAATAACGTACATAAGTTTAGATCGTTGGGTGTACAATTTTAGAACTTAAAGTGTATAAGTTTAAACTATTGGATGCATAACTTTAAAATGTTATCTTTGCACTGTAAGGTGCATAACTTTGCACCTTGGGGTGCATAAAGTTTAGCCTACAAGTGCATACATTTTAATCATTAGGTGCATAACTTTGCTGTCTTAGGTGCATACCTTTGGAACTACAAGTGAATAATTTTCAACCTTTAGGTGCATAACATTGAACTTAATATACATAACTTTGAAAACTAAATGAAGATACAAGTGCATAACTAACTCGAATAAAAATTTTAAAAAGAAAGAGAAGAAAAATAGTGATTCACTAGGAATTTAGAATAATAAGTTTGAATAAAAATTTAAAAAGAAAGAGAAGAAAAATAGTGATTCATTAGGAATTTAGAATAATAAGTTTGAACCCCAAATTGATGAATCCTCACCGCTTATGTGTTCAAATGTTTCTCAATTGGGCCAATGGATCTCAAATACTGACCAAATCCATACATCGCTTTTTTGGTCATTGGTAAAATTCGAACCTTACACACTATGACAACTAACAAAACAAAACATTTCAACTTATTTTGGTTTGATTGACTAGTTGAAGGAATCTAAATTTAGGTTAATAGCACTTAGAGATTTAGTGAAGGAGCTGAATGCAGATCATCTAAACTCAGGGAAACATGTTATTGAAAATCACCAGAAAATTCTGTTAATGATCCCAACAGTATACATTGCCATGATCAACAGTTATTCCCTGTAACTAATCAAAGGAAACCATGATGTCTGAATCGAAGATGCTCAGAGTTCAATCGAAACCCTAAAACTGGAATTGCATCTCCGCGCTGTAGCCAATGGCGTCGAGGTGAGCAGCCATGGCCTTGTTCATTGGTGGCGGTCCACACCTCAGCATCTGCAGACGAGACACGAGATCAGATCAGCAATATAAACTTCTATCCCGAGAAAGTCTCTCTTTTGCCAAACGAATAGTGCAATGATCGATGTTAATCCATGAAGAAGAAATAGGGAAACTGCACCATACCTTAACATCGGGCGCTGGTGCAGGGCAATGGGCCTCGATCATTTCCTTGGATACAAAACCAACGCCGCCATTCCACACCTCGGGAGGCTTCAGAAGCATTGAACAATCGTTTAGTTTTTCTTTTTCGTTTTTTTTACACAAAATGGTTCTAGTATGAAAGGAATTCTTGCTGGGAGAGTTAAGAAGGGCGTTTATTATGTGCAGGTTGGCAAGTCACAGAAACAGAAACTATTAGGTGATTTTCCAGTAGCACAAATACAAAATCAACCCGTTTAGCGTTTCTTCAATCATATGTAGAGGTGTTTTTCCGGCCAAACAAGTTTAAATCCCGTAAGACAGGCTAAAAGGAACGTATAAATCCAGGAAAAGACAAAGGAGGCGTGAATATATAAGAACAAAATAAAAACGATATGCCATGTGCAGAGCTGTACTGACCTGGTTCAGAACGTAGTAAATTTTGAAACTGTCGGGATACTTAGCAGCAAGGCCATCCAACTCTTCCTGAAACCCGACAAATGGATCAAATCCACAAAATTTATTGGGCCAACACCATTACATAAAACGCAATTAACTAAGCTACATGTTTACCAACCGAGAGAGACAATGTAGCATAAATCACCAATAAATACTTTTATGGTCGTGCTCAAATAATAGTATAATACTATGAATTTGGAATTACACAACAGAAACAACCGGCACAAAGAAACAGACAAATAGCACAAATTACCTTCAAAAGAATATCTTCGTATGTAACATTAGCGTAAATCAGGTGAACCTTGGTTGTGTCATTGGGATCTTCTAGAATAGCTCTCGCAACCTAAACAGAAACAAAAAGTAGTAACACGTCAATGATAGAACGTAGCAATTCCCATTTCTCTTTCTGCAAAAAATGATAGCAACTTATTCCGAAAATAATAATAATATCAATATACATTGCAATTTGCATACGTCATTGTACACACCTGAAACATAGGGGTAATGCCAGATCCTCCTGCAAGCATACCAAATGCTCTTACTTGACCAGGCTGGTACCTAAAACGACCCTGTATCACAAGATTCTGATATAAATATTCCGAAAATTTCCCGCCTTTCAAGAAGTTAAGTGCAAGTTATGCAATGCAAAGCAAGCAATGTGAATGTCCTCCCAAGGTAAAAGTCTGCGGCTTTATATGAACAAGTGAACTTCAAAAACATATTCGATCTATTTTATTAGACAAGAACTTTTTTTTTCAGGTAAATAGATTAGTACAAAAAATTTGAAAGTGCAAGAGCATCTCATTACAAAATTTGCAAAGAATATAGCACATGCAAAACAGGTATATAAAAATGGCATCAACGTGCAAAAACCCTAAATACAAAGGGGGTAAAGCATTACCTTGGGTCCCTTCACGGCCAAGTAATCACCGACACGCATCTCTCTGAAATGATGAGACATCCTTCCTTGTGGATACATCTAGTTATTATTCACAGAAGACAAAATGTGAAACAACCAATATAAAAAACCCGAATGTTACTAACACAGTGCCACTTCAAGTACGGCTAACGAAATCATCTAAAAGTAAACAAGAATTACCTTTATTACTAGCTCAAAGTACCCAACATCGGAGTCCAAAGTACATGGAGTATAAGGCTTAATAACCTCTTCACCTTGAGCATCTTTTCCCCTGGTTTACAAAGAAAAAAGCATTATAATTTGGCAGTGACATAGACGACTAATTTCTTCAAAGCATCACTTCAAATACGTTTAACGCATCATATTAGCCACCAAACCTGCAACTTATGTGCTGCCCAATGGGTAGGCCCAATACTGAAGTAGGAGTCGGAAGTTCAAATGTAAACTTTGCCACATTATGGCTCAGTTGCAGGCGCTTCACAAGCTTGAATTCCTTGAAATTCTCGGGATCCAAGCACACTATTAATCACACATCACCCCACAATTCAGTCAATAAAACTACCAAGATCATTCACAAGTCAGATACAAACTTCACTCTATCATTATCTTATGAGAGACTTAAGAGGATAAAAACTTTTGGCCTACATATCAAGAACAGTTACTATGCTTATGTCAACCTAACAACCTCCAATTACCAGCAGTCCAGCACAAAATGGACTGCTTATAAGTCCTTAATAGACAATCAAATATCAAAATCAATAACTCATATTTTGCTTCCTTTTGATTCTTCTAGCCTAAATGAAAGCTTATAACTAATTCTGCAAGTTTATGCATGGATCAATAAATGATAGACATTAGCCCACACAGACAGCTCAGTTGGTTACTGGGTGATAGATTGTGGGCAAGCGCACAGTATCAAGCCTGGACAGTCGCAATGTAAGAGCTACACCAAATTTAGTGGGCACCAGGCACAGGTACTCCCACGTAATGAGCCCTACTAATGGGCCGCTAAGTCACCATTGGTACTCCCATCTAATGGAAGTCACCCTAATTTAATTTACCACCACTATTAGGCTAGGGTGTGGGAGCCTGAGGGCGAGGGAATTTCGCCTTTTGTGGGCAATGACCGATAGACATTACACAATAATTGGCTATAACTAACTGGAAACAACGGCTAAATACTTAAATCTTAGATCAATCAACCTCTGGGCTTCTTGGAAGAGAAGAAGTACGCAGCCGCAGCCACTGCAACAACAGCAACCGCTACCCCTATGTAAAGCTGAGCTTCAGGGTTCTCCAGAAAATCCATTCTGCAAAGACCGGATCTTTACACACAAAAATGGAACAACAAACCAAGAATCATCAAGGGCACTAACGCAAGAACAACAAAATAGACAAATAATACGCCATATCTATAGCCGAATGAACACATACATACAAGGCGACGGCAATTACTACGATTTATCAAAACAAACAAACAAACAAACACCTACCCGGCAGTATAGAATGAAGCAAAGAGAACAGTTGATGGATGCTACGTTTAAAGAAACAATGAAGAAATAGATGCGGGAGTTGAGATTAATAGAGTGGGAAAAATGATACGATGTGGTTGGTCGAGACGGTAGGTAAGACAAGGGAGGGTATAGGAGGGATCTTCCGCTCTCAACTCTCACCTACCCAAACCTCACACTTCACCCAGCAGCGGCCCCTGGTTTTCGGATTTTTGGCGTTGTGCGGCTGCCTAGAATTCAATTCTAGTCCATCAAAACAACATTAATTTTTCCAAATGGATCAATTAGATTCGGTCCTAAATGTGCGGCAAAAAATTATAGGGCTTTGTTTATCTATAATACTTAAAACATTATATCAGTAGCATGTTAATTTTACATTGTACATCCTGATTTAAAATAGTGTTACTTTTATATTAAGGTAGCATGTTAATTAATTTTTCTTTTTGCTATTTTGACAAGCTAAGAATTGCAAATTTGCAATTCTCTTGTCAGAATTGCAATTGAAAATTGTGGACCATGTTTAGTACCTTTTTTTTTCCCTCTCTCTTGTTAAATAATAATAATAATAAGAAACGTAGTAGCTATTATAAAGAAAATAACTTATTTTAGTTGATGTGAAAGTGAAACCATTCTTAAAAGCGAAAGAGAAGTGCATGGATGGAGAGGAGTGAATAGTGAATAATTATAAACTTAGTTATGGCATTTTGAAAGTTAGAGAAGATTGCATGGATAAATATATCGTAATGTTTTTTTTTTTTTTTTTTTTTTTTT
>NC_044930.1:3713020-3749734 GCF_003576645.1 Ipomoea triloba
CCCCCCCCGGGGCCCGATGTGGTTAACCCACGCCCCGCCTCAATCTCCCTCCTAGTCATGACATCACCTCCCTCCTTCACCAGCCCATTGAGTGACTATAGTCCACTAGCTTATCAAAAGCCATGGAAATTTTATTGAGATTACAACAATCAATGCATTTACAAAGAATTTCTTCTGAATCGGAGGGTGGGGAAATATTTCAAAAAGAATTTGGAAAAAAAAAATAAAAATTCATGCCACATCTGATGAAGTAGTAATGGATGCCCAAAATTGCTCTAAATCTCTAGTAAATTCCTCTTCTCTGCCTACAACTACAGAAGTGTGATCCGCATTGGCTATAACTTTCACTTCTGCATTATCTCCAACTTGCATCTTCATGTTTCTGCTGCATTCCAATGGAACTACTTGGTCCTTTGAGCCTTGAATCACATTCATTTTCACTCCACAAATTCTCAGTGTTTCCAAGTACTTATCCATCACCTTTGCTCCACCACAGATCACATTGTGCATGCTGTGCCACGCCGAATGGTGAGTGTGTCGCGTCATGTCAACCACCACGAAATGCACATCCCTGAAGATTGATATATAGCGGTAAGCGCTCGATCATAACTAAAATGGATTGTGCAGTTAAAGTTGACAGGTGCTGGGAGAATTATCTCGGGGGAGTTTTAACTGTTTAAGTCTAGCACCAGGTGATTAAGAAATTGTTGGGCAGAGACATGAAGGGTTAAGTCCAGCAGGACCAGTACCATGTCTTTTGAAAATGTGGGCCTGGCAGAATGGAAGTATAAGGAAATAAAGTTGCGTTTTTACTACTGGGTATATATAGCTCTGGATTTACAAGAAAAGAAGAATGATCTCACCTTCTAGTGATCAGTTTCAGAATCCTTTCCCAGGTTCTGTGGTTTCTGCAGAAAAGGAAACACACACATCTGCCTAGATGCTCATACCATGACATGAAGGCCGAGCCGAACAGCAATGGCGGCCATACTCGTCTCGCTGCAAGCTTCTCTAGGGCTGCCAAACTAGCATCCTCTCTAGAAGAGGGGAAATAAGGCTGATAATGCAAAAAAAAAAAAAAAAAATGTAAGAAAAGACTACTACCTAAGTATAAGGAAATAAAGTTACACCATTGCTACTATCTATAGCTTTTAGTCTAATGGTAAGCCTTTGATCCTGACAAACAGCTAAGCTGAGCAAGAATGCAGTAAACGAATGAAATCAAAATTCGAAAAGGCATTTCGATCTGAGTGCTTACGGGTGCTATCAAGGTGATCGATTTCAGAGACTTGGAGTACTTTGCTGCTAATGCCACTGCTATCACACATCCCATGGAGTGAGCAACCAAGTGAAAAGATTTCATCTCAAATGGAACAATCACTGTTTTTTCAATCATTTCAATATGGTCCCTTATTGTGTATAAACAATCCATTGGTTTCGGGCTTTTCCCAAATCCCAGTAAGTCTACTGCAAACAATCTATACTTTTGCCTTGAATCTTCTTCAGATAGATAGGGGAAAACAGTTTGAGTCCAAAACGACGAAGATGCCATAAAACCATGCAAGAATATTACGTTTTCTGCTCCCTTGCCATCTACATCCTCCAACTTATCTGCACAAACGTACAATATATATGCTCATATCATAAGTAACAATCTCTAGTGGAGAACAAGGCACAACAGCATTACATATCAAAATCACAACGAAAAGGTTGAAATTTACTAGATGAATACTAGTGTCTAGTGGTTAACAAACATCTTTCTATAATCAATTAATTCTATCAGAGGATCAAATTAACTAATGCAATTAACTATTAGCTAATTGCCAAACACCTATTTGTGCCTAATGGCGGCTGCAGTTCCACCAACCCCCAAGATAGCAAAAGAGAATGGGGAAATTCCAGCCAAAATGGTTAAAGATACAAGCTTGTAATTACGAGGTCACGAGTTCAAATTTCAGTTTTCTTGGTTTGAACCGGTCAAGAAACCTAGGCTTATTTATCTCCTAGTTGAACCGTTCAAGCAACCAAGACTCATTTACCTCGCAAATTATACTGTGGACCATGGTCATAGTTGATATTGCAGTATCAGTATCAGTCATGACCCATGGTCCACGGTACAATGACTGCATTTATCTAGTAGTCATTCGCCAACTAGGATTATAATTCGGGCCTGAGTACAACTCCATAGAACAAAACAAGAAAAGTTGTAGCACATAAAATATATACTAATGTGAGAATTTTAATGAATTGTAAACCTTTATTAGGTGGTTGTGTGACAACAAAATGAAGCCTTAAATCATCAGTGACGCCATTCTTCATCCAAGAAACACAAGACTCACACCCACAGTCAGACCACCTATTCCCTCTTCCTCTTCCACCACCCCTTGCATTCTTGAAGATTCCGGCGAAATGAGTAAAACCGCCCAGCATTCCCCGGAAAACATTTTTCCTCCGGCAAAGCGTCTCCGACACCTCGCTTTCCTCCCCACCCCGAGAGCAGTAGCACGAGGAAGCAGCTGAGCTTCCTTCCAAGAAATCGTCGATGAATCGATATAACACGCAGAGAAGAGCGTCGAGGAAATCCAGAGCCAAAAAAACGATAAAGCTAAGTACAGTGATGATGAAATCTGCAGCTCTTATTACACCACGCTTTCCCACGAGATTTGCAGAGAATTTCGGCATTCTGCTTTGGCAGAGAGAGATAGAGAGAGTCGAAGCGAAGAAGGCAAGGAGGGAATTTTGATTGTGCGGATTAACAAAGCGATACGTGTTTTCTGGAGCAGCTTCAAGTTGAAGATTCTGAGGGGATAACAGATGAGAAATATAATGCTTACGTTTCTGTTACGAATTGAACATCAATATGTAATTTTTCTTTAGAAAATTAATTTGATTTTTGTTTTCCAATTGACTTCTAATACTCCAATAATTCATACTTGGCGTGAATATGATCAAGTTATGTATCTTCTTATTTTCCAATTGACTTCTAATACTCCAATAATTCTTTTTTTTTTTTTTAATGAAAAGATTATTGAGGATGTGTATCCAATAAACTTTATTTTGTAATCCTAAGTCCTAACATTTGAAAGGTTCCAAAAAGATAAACCAGACACAAATGATCAGTTATGGCTGGCAAATTATACTATAGACAATAAATAAATGTTTGTTTTTAATATATAGAATGTTCATTTATTATAGTTATGGCCTGCAAATTATACTATAGACAAAAAAAAATGTTCGTTTTTAATATATAGATATATAAAATGTTCATTTTTTATATAATAAAGGTTTATTTTAAATATGGAGTACTACTTAGAATTAACCTTCATTCACTTAGTACATTAAAATAAATTTTAAAAAAAATGAACATTCAATATATTAAAAATAAATTTTTAATATATTAAAAATGAACATTATGTAAGTATCATAATTAAAGTTTCCCTCAGAGCGTATCATCATGTAACAACTACAAGCTGTCATATAAATCAAAATGTATTATAGAGGCATTTTACAATTGGTATATAAAACAGAGCAAAACAAACATAAATCTTTATGCAATAATCCTTTAACAAACAATACATCAAACTAAACTATGATTTTACACCATATTTAGTATTTACATTTTCCATCATTTGCAATGAACCTCACCGGCAGATACACCCCATCCCCTCCACTGTAAACTACAATAACATATATTACAACCTTTCTTACAACAAACGCGACGCGTAGAAACCATCTCTAACTTGAAATAACTTTCTTAGCCATGGCCGGAAGCCATTCTTCGCGCTAGTTTGGTGCTCACAAGTGAAAACGCCTATTTTCACTTGGCCAACGGGGATGAGGAACTACGCTAAAGTGTGTGCTGAGCTCTGGTATATCTCGTCGACGTGAGCTGCAGGTACATAAACTGCGTGCTGCAGTGTGCTGTGGTTTCGGCCATAGAAAACATACACGATTACACCTATTAACAACCATATGGATACACGGGCCCAAGTCGCAGCGCTGCAAATGAAAGTAAGAGGCCAACGTTAGCAAAAACATTTAGATCGCTGGAAGAGCCCATGGAACTTCCATTTGGCGGGGTGGGACGGGCAATCGTTATATCATGGACCAGGGTGCAGGTCCAATACACAGAATTTGACTTCATAAGGTACAGAATTCATGTTCATTATGCACAAAATTCATGTTCATTATGCACAAAATTCATGTTCATAATACACACACATCAACACGATATAATGAACATGAATTTTGTGCATTATGAACATCAATTTTGTGTATTATGTTAAGTGTTTATGTGTCCTCAGCTATTTAATTTTGTGCATTATTAACATGAATTATGTATATTGCACCATGATATAAATTGCCGTGGGATGGGCTAGCCTGGAGGGATAAGCTAGTTTTGACGGCTCTACATGGAAGTAGCTTAGAAATTGGCATAGCCTACTCACCCGAGATTTATCAACAAGTACACGTTGATGAGAATGGAGGCGATGGGCAGAAGTGGAACAAACGGGCAAACAAAACCTGGAGAAAGAACATCGATTCATTTTGCAGAGAATGTATTCGATCCAAAAGTGACAATTATTTCAGAGAAAGAACATTGATTCATACACGCAACAACTATGAGTGGATGTAGAGAAGAGAACTAAGAAACTACATACCTCCAGAATGTCCAAAGTTGTGCCTGGCAACGTCTTGGTCTATGGTTGTAAGCACGACCAGACCCGAGAGTACTAGGAAACCACCAATTCCAGAAAGTGTGAACCTCACCGAACTGATAATAAATTTAATAATCAAGAAATATGCCAAGAGTTAGACTGTGGAAGTATGAAAATTCGTATAGGAACGATAAAGCATGCAGAAGAATAGATAGGAACGGTTTATGGGGGAGGGTAAATGTGGAAACGCACTTTGGCAGGCCAACAGTCGAAGCGGCGGAAGTAAGTACAAGCACCCCGAGACATGTAAACATTATGGTCCATCCAGCAGTTTTCCGCCTTTCACTTACTAAAACTGCAAAAACTCCAGCAAAGTAAATACTCCGTATCTCATAACGAGTACAAAGTTCTACGTAAATTGAAGTACGAATCATAGAAATGTCAACCACCACGAATAAGAACTTACGGTTAATTTGTGCCGCTGCTTTCTCTAGAAGAGGATGCCCAAAAGGTACCCTTGATAGCAGCGGAAGGCCCTCGTCCGAGGTAATAGTAGCTGTTTTGGTACTCTCCTCATCGATATCCGCACCATTAGTACCACTACTATAGTGCAAGCATACCGAATCTATTGCCTCCCGGAAAGATGACGGAAGGGGGACCTCATCGGGTGGAACATACCGGAGTACGAGGACTGAAACTGAAACCATTGTAAACGCAAGAAGCGTACCAACACTTACCTGCAAATCAAATTTAGTAAGTCTAAGATCTAGAGAGGGAAAATATATCAATGAATTTTGTGGTGATCTTAACGGTATACATACCATTCCTGACAACTGGTCAACATCCATGAGGAATGCCAAGGTACCAGAAAATAAACCGGTCACTAAAGTGCTCTTGATAGGAACTTGAGTACTTTTGTTAACATCGGAAAAGAACGACGGCAGCAACCCGTCCCGAGCCATTGCCATAAGAATTCGTGGCTGAGAAACACAGAAAACAAAAACTTTTTATCTGTTGTCGCCTGTCAGACTGCAATGATAGAGGCTATATTTGCAAGAAAAGTTCAATTTTCAAGCATATGAAAGTATAAACTCAATATGTTTAATTTAAGGGAAAATTGCACTTTTCGTTCATCATAAGTTATAGGGTAATTGTAGGATTCGTCCCTACTTGCTGATCGTGCTCACTTCTCGTCCCTAAGTTGCAAATTTCGTCCTTTTTTTCTAACAAAACATTAGGGACGAAATTTGCAACGTCAATTATAGCTTAGGATGAGAAGTGACAATTTTCCCTTTAAAAATTATTATACCCAAGAACGCCAATTATAGGTGCATCTCGAATACCTATTTGAACCGATTCAATTAATGTACCTGAGGTAAGAGAGAACCCATCAATGTAGAGCAAAGAGCAGTACAGGCTCCAACAGTTACAACATAGCTGCGAGAGAAGCAAGGATGATTAATTAAACTAAAAATAAATGAAAACTAGCTACCAATATCAAACGTCACAATGTCACATATGAAAAGCGGGGCTTAGAGGAACAAAACACAGGCAAAAAACGCTTTACTTACGCTGCCCACTTGATTCCATGGCTTGCAAAAGCAGAGGAGATTGGCGTATCGGGGTCCATAGCATAGTACGGGACCAGACCGACAATAACAGCCGAGACTAACATATACAATGTGCAACATATCGACAACGCGAAACCAATCCCCATTGGCAAGTCACGTTGAGGATTCTTCACCTGTGACAAAACGGATATTAGTAACAAAAATAATGAGAACTTAAATATTAATGACTGAAGATATAGCGAAATACCTCCTCGGCTGTGCTAGCAACTGAGTCAAAGCCAATATATGCAAAGAAGACAGTTGAAGCCCCGGCAAGCATTCCATCAACCCCAAACGGGAAATACCTGCCAATCAAATAAACGCTAAGGGAACTACTCTAGAAATCAAAGTATAAAACAACAATACGGGAAGGGACTGCATTTTACCCGACAGGAAGCTCATAGCCGGGCCAGCCAGATTTAAATCCCAGATATCCACCGGCAACAATAATAAAAATCATGGCACATATATTAGCTGTTGTGACAAATCCTTGTACCATTGTACTCTGCACGTATTAAATTGTTAAATCAACTAAATTAAGAACACAAAGTGCCAATCGAGAAATACTTGTGTATGTATGGATGAGTTGATTTGAACGAAAACTAGATTGGGACTAATGATTAGTGGAGTTATTTGCAAAATGAATACCTCCTTGATTCCCACACACAAAAGCCCCGTTACAATACAAACTAATAGTGCTGCACATGGATCCACTACAATGTTAAGCCCGGGGATGGTGTGACGAGCTAAAATGGCTGGGAGACTGTCTTGTCCTCCAAAGAGCAAGGCCTACCAAACGAAGAAAAACGCAAATTAAACAAAAGCAATACTACTTGAAATAATATATGGGAACACTCATTTCTCATGATTTATTGTTGAATAACATGATCATTTACATGAGAAGACCGACTAAAGTATTGCTTTTGTTTAAAGAAATCTACCAAAGAAAAGCTCTGTAACCAGTAAAGAGAATTCACATCACCAGGTTTGGAGATATGCCCCGTGCCACTGCAGAACCTCCAATTGTGTATTCCAATATCAGCCCCCATCCAATTAACCAAGCAACTCTGAGAGGATGAGAGGAAATTGATAGATTGTTTTAAAAAGTGTAAGCACATAATGAAACCTTCATGTTAAGTTTTTTTTTTTTTTCTTGAAACACTCATGATTCTTCATGTTATGTTAATGATGACAAAACGTTACTTCAAAAAAAAAAAAAAACTTGGAGGCAGTTATAAGATTATTTGAGCAAATATGGAACTGATCTTTGAATGTCATCTTGAAAACAAAAAGGCCAAATTTCTTGAGAGAGTCTATGGTCTTACCCTTCTCCGACGCATATATAAGAATAGTGATATGCACTCCCAGCCGATGGACAACGACTAGAAAGCTCAGCATAGCAAAGGGCAGAAAGAGCGGCTGCTATCCCAGCTATTAAAAACGAAAAGGCGAGGGCTGGGCCAGAATGCTCTCTCGCAACTGTCCCAACTAGAATATAAACCCCTGCTCCTATAGTTGAACCAACACCTAAACAATAACCACAAGCCAAGTAATCATTAATTGCAGATATCACAATCACTGGTCATAGTAATCTTTACAGGTTAAGAACAAGCATTTTAACTGATGAAGGGCAGAATTAACTCCTTCTGGATCTATATAAGACAATTTTTTTTTAAATAATAATAATAATAACTGCCTAAGCATTTAAAAAACTATCACTTTATCATCATAATTAAGCATTTAAAAGACAATCTCTTTCTCATCATAATAAAGAAACCTTAAGAAGCTTCATCACATAGGACGTGAACCCATCCTCTACAACAAACAGAAAGAATTTACACACACACACACAAGGAGAAGGATAGTGGAGCCAATCAAAATTAAAAAATAATTAGATACAGATTCAAAACACAGAAAGGATGAAATTTTGGTTGGATGGGGAAAATCAACATCAAAATCCTTGGAATGGAGAGAAAAAAGAGAAATCAGAAAGTACTGGAGAATCAATTTCTTTTGCTTTGTGTTTAATTACCTATGGCAATGAGATGAGGGACAGTCAAGGCTTTGGCCAACTGATGATCTCTACCATGTCCAGAAGAAGAGGATGAAGACTTTGAATGGGCAGAATCAACCTGCTTCCTCCTCACAAGGCATCTCAACCCACCAGAAAACCCACCCCCATCACTACCCTTTTCCCAATCAGACACAAACCCCATCACAAATCTTCAATCCCCAACTTTCCCTATTCACAAAATCTGACCTTTTTTAATTTCCCACTCTACTTTTTACAATTTATGTATATGAAACTATGAAAGTATGTACAAAGTGGGTGCTTTATATCAAATCAATACTGTATAATCTATACGTAGTACAAAATTTACACAGGAGAAAGTGAGAGAAGATGGGGGAGGTGAGGTTGAGGTTGAGCTGCCCCTGCCAGCAACCCGGGAAGGAGAAATGTCTGCCGGACGGCTGCTGAACAGGCGGAGATCAGCTGCCAATGATCAGAGATCACGTTTTTAGATACACAATTCCTCGATCTCGAATCTCGAGTCTTGATTAATATATTACTCTTTTTGTTTTTGTTAATTCTAAATAATTAATATTTTTTTCTATTATACGGAGTATTATATTGTGTCATTATTTATTTACATTTGATTTGTTCTGTGTGCTTATTTGCTTGTTTTTTAATTAAAAGTAAAAAATATTCAATACACTCTGATTAAATAGTGCAATTAAATCTCAAATAAAAAAAACTTCATTGAGACCATTTAAATTTATAAAAAGATTACGGGTTATTTGGTAAATAGTTAGTTTTTTTGAGTACTATTTACCAAATAGTTGATTTGGTAAATAGTTGTTAGTTGATTGGGTTAGTAAATTTAACTAGTTGATAGCATTAGCTGAGTGTAGAAAGATGATTGGTAAATTAGCAATTAGCTGGTTACATGCCAAATGACTTTCTCAAATAGCTGATCTAGCTGATCGAAAATGCTGCTTTGATCATCTTTTTGAATTTTGGTGTTTTGGAGCAATAAGCTGATCGAAAATGCTGCTTTTATCATCTTTTTTAATTTTGGTGTTTTAGAGCAATAAGTTGATCGTAAATGCTGCTTTGGTCATCTTTTTGAATTTTGATGTTTTGAAACAATAAACTGTTACAAAAAGTTAATTAATCAAATAAATTAAAATTGACTGATAAGTTAACTATGTTACCAAACAGGAGATACATGTTCATAAGTGGATCTAACTATGTTAACTATGTTGGTGCACATGTGCCTTTTTGTTATTAAGTGGATCCAACTATTTAAATTTTATTTTATCTTTTTGAATGTTCAAATTTAATTTAATATAGTTTTATTTTATTTTCTTAAATTTTTATTTATATTTTACATTTTAAAAAGAATAAGATTATATATATATATATATATATATATATATATCATCGGTAAATTTTTGTCCGTGGCCATCTCCCCTCCTCCACCTAAGACAGTCATGACTACGACACATAATCATGATTATCTAAGATAAGGGTTATGTTTGGCAAACCTAGCTGAAAAGGTAGCTGAAAGTTGAAAAGCTATAAGCTCGAAACTGAAATCTGAAGAGCTGTTATGCTTAAAAGTGTTTGGTAAAATTAGCTTTTTGATAAGCTGATAAATATAAAAAGACTAAAAATGACATCTGCATACAATTTAAATAATTTTAAATTTAAATAGATTTGTTTATATATTAAAATATAAAATAATGAAATCAATATATTTAAATAGAATATAAAATAAGAACATATATTTGAAAATATATAAAATAAAAAAAAATATTTATAATTCATAAGATTAGTTCATACAAAAATTAATGTTCAAACATAAATATCAAACTGAAATTACAACCAAACATAATGAAACGAAAATGTCAAAAGGGTTTTAATTGAGGGGGGTAAAGGATGTCATTTATTTAAAATAATAAGGATAAAGATGGAAAAAAGTTAATAAGATACTAGCTTATTTTGAAAAGCTACCCCAAATAGCGTTTCAAAATAAGCTCTTATTTTAAGCTACTAACTTATTTTGAGAACATTACCAAACAGAGCTTATAGCTTATTAGTAGCTTAAAATAAGCTATAAGCTCCTAAATAAGCTCTGCTAAACAGAGCCAAGGTCTCAATCTAAACCTTTATTAAAGGTTTAGATTTGGACCTGGCGACAACTATCTTTATTAAAGAATGTCTATATTTAGACCTTATCTTAAACAACCATGATTGATTATTTGTGGGTGAGAAAATGACCACCAAAATTTATAAAATTTCTAAAATTGAAAAAAGAATATGAAAATCAACAGAATAAAATAAAATTTAAAAGATTAAATTAATTTACAAAAATTCAAAAAATATAAAATAAAATTTAACAAGTATATATTTAGATTCACATAAGCACTGATACAATACATGGGTTATATATTGACATATATCGTCATCACAAAAAGTTCTCATCTTATTTTAATTTTACAAAATCGCAAAAAAAATGTATAGGTTATAAAATTGTTAAAATTGCCTGAAAGCAGACATAAAGTACAACCATCCCAATATATATTCCTTTACTTTTTATTTTCTTTTTAATCTCCTTTGTTAGTACGGAATTAATTGGTATTAATTTAGTACATGCATGATCAACAATTAATTTAGTACATGCATGATCTATTTTATAATTGACATATGTTGGTTTAATGAATTCAAGCATGAGAAGATTAGTTTGTAAATCTTAGAGCTATTTTTGCGAAATTAAGAGGGAATCCTTTATGTGCTCGATGTGGATGCTAAGTTGTCTCAAGAAATGATATGGATGTTAAATTGTCTCAACAAATGAGTGGATAAGAAGTGATCAAGTTCCAACTACAATCCATGTACGTGAAATACGTGATCTATGTGAAACAAAAATGCATAATTTCATGATGTATAAACACTATAAATTGGGAGTATGGTAATAAAATTGAAGTTTCAAGAGAGAAAATTCAAACATATTATACACAAAAGCTGTGAAGAAGCTTCAACACAAGGGATAGACTGGAATACTATCTTAAAAAGTTGGTCCACTTGATATCAGCACAAGTTGTGTTAAAATTCAATTCGTTACAATTTATGTATTTGGTATAATTAAGCAATTAGCTCAAACTATATTTGTTAACTTTTCCAGAGAGTTGCTTTACAATATTAGTGTTTAAATATGTGGTAGACATAATTTTTTAATTCATTGGATCTTGTAATTATAAAAGCCGTGGGTCGATCTTGAGTGAAAAAAGTTTTAAGCGTGGCCTCGCAGATTAGGGTGTGTTATCCAAATTGCGTTATCAAATTCCAACGCAACTATGTATTTATTTGGTGCTTTATTAATCGCATTATACAATGGTTGAAATATCATCATGAGTAACTACTATTTTTTATACTTTGATGAATTTTCAGTATATCTTCAATATATTTATGCATTACATTATTTAATCCTTCATAGGTCTGAGTGGATTTATAGTAGTTTAGCGAAATAGTTTTACAAAATCGAAAATTTTGGATTATTAGGCATTAAAAAAAAAAAAGAAAAAAAAAGGCCAGCTTATTATTGGAACTAGGTCTCTATCATGTTGCCATTTTTTTTTTCAATTTTTATTTTTGAATACATGGCACTAGGCTTCTATCATGCTGTCAAATTTTATTTATTTATTTATTTTTGAATGCATGGCATTATGCTTCAATCATGTATGCTGTGTTTTTGTTTTTGTTTTTGTTTTTTTTTTTTCAATAAAAGAGAACAAAATAGAAAAGAACATAAAAATCAAGTTTCATTGCAATAGTTCTTATAGTGCATTTGAAATTTGGATCTTCAATATTGTCATAAACTTCACCTTTTGAATCATGCAATTTATAAATAACCACTTTTTAATTTTATCACATGAAATTTTTTCTGAATGTACTAACAGATCATAATATAACACCCAAAATTATATCATGAAACTTGAATTGAAGCAAACTCCACAGAACTCAATAAGCGAATTCACAAATTCACTATCCAACACAACTTCTCACGATTCCTCACCCTTAAATTAGAAAATTATATATTTTTTTATAATTTTTTATATTTTCTTTATATATGTACATTTAAGAAAACACAAAATATAATTGTACAAGGCACTGAATATTGTAACTTACAACTGTAAAATTTTTATATTTATATATAGAGATAAAAGATAAATTTAGGCGTGGTGTTGAAGTCATAAGTCCTAGGATGATAATAAGTGAGATTCATACACACGCAATGAACAACTAAAACATGCAAAAACTTATCTTGGAATCCATTGACATTGTTTTTTTTTTTTTTAGTACTGGAATTGTTTAATTATTATATATGATTATAGAATTGATTGTGTTGTTTGAAAAGTAACGATTTGTTGTTCAAAAAAATTGCTTTAATAATACTATTTTATTTGATTAATTTGTGATGTGGTCAATAAGTTTACATTTAATTAATAAATGTAAATTCAAAGGATATATACATGATGCTTATGACTATATTACTTAAAATAATAGCTTTAAAAAACATGATTATCGTATCAAAATGCTATATGTTTTATTATTGACAATGCTTTCTTGAGAACGTCACACATGATCTTTCTAATGTGTGTTTACCTCTATTATGTGATTTGTAAGTTATTATACATAAGTGTGGTTTACCTAATGCATATACCTTTAAGGCAGCTGGTTTCCTCGTCACCCAAAATAATAATAATAATAATAATAATAATAATAATAATTTTATATAAGTAGATTGGAATAAGTCAAATTGTTCGATCATCTTTGAACGGGTGATATAAATTGTACGTTGAACTACATGTATTCAATGTTCTTGTTTGCCAAAAAAAAAAAAAAAAAAAAGCATTTTGGAAGTTGAATTGCAGTGTACGCATTGAAGGGAATAAGTTAACGTACATAACCAAAAGTCTCCCCAAGAAAAATCAATTTTCAACAATGAAGTATATATGTAGGCCGGATTTCCATGAAAAAAAGTCTCATTATGAAAAGTTTTGGACAAATACTGCCATACTGGTCATCAATTTAGTAGTTTGGTCAGTTTTATAAATATTACAAAATTTTACAGTTTAAATATCTATAAAATTGAACCATCATTTTTTACCTTATTTTATAATCATTGATCATCTTAGATAAAAGAATAAGATTTTAGTCCATGCTTCTCACAAAAACCTAATTCTTATTCGATTCTAATAATATATATGTGTGTGTGTGTTTTTAAAGATACCATTTCTTGCATACACAACATTTTTTAGTTGAAACAATAGATGATTATATTGATGTTGTTGGAGAATAAATATGATTGATGGTGGATATCACCCGGGTATAGCGCCCCTCGCATCGTACTCCTGGTCGGTATGTATCTTAGTGGCCAAGAGGAACTGATACCGACCATAATCTCAAGCTACTTGACCTTAGGTTACACCCGAGTGAAAAGAGTACGATATTACAATTGTTTATAGTCGGGGTGCTAATCCATACTAGTTAAGGTCGGGACAATCATCCGGTCAAGATCACTTCAGAATTGACATTGACTGCAGTATAATTCCGATCCCTTTTTAGTGGGTGCTCATGAATCTTCATGCACGTGGTCGTCGAGGCGCCGTTCCCGAGCCTCCCCGGTTCATGCTCAACACGTGTCAGTCATGCGGGGCACCCGACATGTGTCCCCTTCCTATCCCTATAAATACCGCATTTATGACAAGAAGGGGGGACTTTTGGACACTTTCACCTACCACATATAAAGCTTAGGATCGTATGATCTATATTCAGTTCACCGAGCTTATAGGTAGATTAAGGAGGGATCATTCGTTAATCCGCCCTCAATACTTGTATGTATTTGTGGAGACTAACATATTTACAACACCAATGATTAAAAAAAATAAAGAGATTTAAATTGAAATAGCACAACCCATGCACTCAAGTCGCACACAACTCAAGTTTTTTCACACTACACACACCCACACCCCCCCCCCACCCACACACCTATATACATACATACATACACACTAGTGTAAATTCACATCGCTTTTGAAACTCAATTTATAATAAAAAAAAAAACACTTGAGGAACTCAATGAGACCATCCTCTCACAAACAACACCAATGCAGTTATCAAAGGAATAGATCTTAATAATAATAATAATTAATTGAGATGTTTACGAGCACGCAACGTAAGGGAAAACGAGAATGGAATGGTATGCTATTTACGGGGCGAATGGCCAGCTGGTTTTGGGTAATATATGAATTCATTTCTGCCCGCTGTCCATATATAGACGATTAGAAGATATAATCTTTTCCATTATATTATATTCTTCTGCTTCCCAGCTCCCACATATATGCCTACGTCACGTTTGAGAGATTAGACAATAAATACTCATGTCTCATGTCCAATCAAAATCCAATACAATAAAGTTTGATTAATTAAACAAATTAACACTGCTCATTACATCAAGGAAGAACTATACTTATTGACCTGACCCAACGCTTATCCAAACTAGGAATATTCAAAAGTGACTTTCGAAGGAGTAAAACTCTCATTATATATATTTTTTCGTTTTGAATAACGAGAGAAATCAACAGTTATCATATGGGAATATTAATTGATGAGTAAATTTTGTTTATGTGTAATAGTCTGTAAATTATACGAATACGTAAACATCACTAGAAAGACAATGTGGTGCGATAGACTCCACTGTGTGAGGGAGCGATAATTATATATCTTTGATTACAAAAAAAGTTTGTTGCAACTATAATATTCACTCCAAATTATATTTTAATTTTCTTTTGGTTTTTTTTTTGGTGAAAAAAAAATTCCGCAAATAATATCTAAATGTGTGCATTAAGCAAACTGCACTTTTATAAAATAGTCTACAAATCATAAATAAATAATACAATAATTATGTGTTGATGGTTATATATAAAATATATTTTAAAAAAATTCGTTCCATGTAAAGGTAAAATATTCCTTCCGTAACGAATAACTAAATGGCGCATTGGATTCTGACGCCAAATATTCCAATTGAGTAATTATTTGTAGTGCTGAGGTAAAATGATTCATGATTGCATCCAAATGTGTAAATACCCTTTTTTGATAGTGACAATTCTTTTTTCTTTTTCTTTTTTTTTTTTTTGAAAGTGACAATTCTTAAAATGCAGTCTAACATTATAAAGTAAGCGTTTTCAAAAAAAAAAAAAAAAAAAAGTAAGCCATGCTCATTCTTTTGTGTTTGTTCAATAAAAATAGTAAATATTTGGTGAGAGAAGATACAGATTGCTTACTTTATAATGTTTTTTTTTTTTTTTTTTGAAAGTGACAATTCTTAAAATGCAGTCTAACATTATAAAGTAAGCGTTTTCAAAAAAAAAAAAAAAAAAAAGTAAGCCATGCTCATTCTTTTGTGTTTGTTCAATAAAAATAGTAAATATTTGGTGAGAGAAGATACAGATTGCTTACTTTATAATGTTTTTTTTTTTTTTTTTTGAAAGTGACAATTCTTAAAATGCAGTCTAACATTATAAAGTAAGCGTTTTCAAAAAAAAAAAAAAAAAAAAGTAAGCCATGCTCATTCTTTTGTGTTTGTTCAATAAAAATAGTAAATATTTGGTGAGAGAAGATACAGATTGCTTACTTTATAATGTTTTTTTTTTTTTTTTTTTTAGACAATCAAAGCATGACACATAGTATGGATTAAAAAAATAGAATAGGAAATAGGAGTCCATGTAACATTGGAATTGCTCACTCTTTTAATATGAGAGACATTTAAAACACCATATGATACATGCAACATATTTTGATTTACAAGAAAGCTCTCGTTTGCCATTCGAATATGCATTTTGGATGAAACTCGTATTGTGACTTTAGTCGGCAAATGACTTACCTTGTAACTCTAATCGGTAAAGACTACAAAGATATAAACCCGTCTAGGTGGCTTTGATTTACGAGAAACTCTTCAACTGCTACCCGAAGGTGCACGCTCACTGAAATCGGTCTTGAGATATTGTTTGACCGATTCAAACCGAAAATGTCAATAAAAATATACACGTGGAGTTGAACTTGGAACATTGTGATTACTAAGCTAATTCAATAATCACCGAAAATTTTCCGTGAGACGGTTCGAGTTGCAGACAGCTGGGTATTTAAGTATCACAAATCCAGTTATAAGTATTACTATACAATATTTATCATTAATTCAATAATAACAATCATTTTACCATAAATAGTATTACAATTTCACACATAAATATTACAATATCTATTATAATTATAGTTTATTTATTTTAAGTTGGTATAAAATTTCCTGTAATAAGTATTATATGATTTCTATCATAAGTAACAAGCAATTGTCATAAATTTAACCTGTCTCATGAATTAAGATTTATGAGACAGTCTTACACGAGTATAACTCCCGTGTAAAATGCTTACTACTTAAACTATGAAGTTATATGGATTGGCATAAAGTTAAACAATATAAATATAATTACATAATAGAGTTTTAATTAAATAATTATAGATGCAAAGATGAGAGAATTGAAGCAAATTGTGTGGTCAGAAATGAATGGGTGAAGGATTTGTTTATTCATCAAATGATCAAAATGGAAAGGCTGATGGTTGACGCTACCAGAGTTGAGTTCCACCTCTAACCTCTCATCCACGTTGTTTCCTCACTCATGAGCTGGTGCATGCCGACGCACATTTTTATTTATTATATTATTTAAAATTAATTTTTTATTTTGAAACTTCATGACATTATGTAAGCGATGATAACTTAGAGATCATTGCTAACCGCTCAAGTTAAAGCATGTGTAATCTACCGTTATATCGTGGACTAGGGTCTATAGTACCGTTGATCCTTATTCAATATACATGATTTGATTTCATAATATATATAATTCACGTTTATAATACACATAAACACGATATAACAAATATGTATTTTGTACATTATGAATATGAATTCTGTGTATTATGAACACAAATTTTGTGTATTATATTAAGTGTTTACTTCATTTTTATTATACTGTGTTTATGTGTATGCTTATTATGAACATGGTTGTGCATATGAACATGAATTCTGTATATAATGAAATAAAATTCTGTGTATTCGAGCATGGTCCACATTTGTCCCTGTGTGTATTATGAACATGAATTTTATGTATATGAACATAATTCTGTACATTATGAAGTCAACTTTTGTGTATTAAATCAGGTCTTTTGAGTTAAATTATATAAGTTTGTTTTGTTTAGGGACCCAATTGTATTTTTTCGAGTTTAATGACTTGATTACAATTTGATGTGTAGTTGTGTGATCTATTTGACCATTATTCCTTAGGAGCCCCAATCATTATTGTGTAGACTATGGTCCACATAGCTGTGTGGACTATACTACCAGATAATGTATATTCAGTAAAACAATAATGTACTTTTGGTATATTAAAAATTTACATTATATTCAGGGGATGTACATTATTTGTGTACTGATATAATGTACATTCAGTACATAAATAATATACATTTAGTATATTAAAAATATATTTTTTATTATGGTCCACACAACACTATGTAGACCATTGACCATGGTCCACACGATAAATTGCCCCTTAGCAAAATTAAGGCCTTAACCTGATCACATTGTCCAATAAACCACACAACAAATTTATCTATAACTATAGAAGACCCAAATACTATAGCCCATAGATCATGCTTTGATCAGCCCTCATGGGCGTAGCCCAGTCCATGTTCCAACTTGGCATCTCCATAAGAAATTATCACCCTCTTCCTTTCATTTTTACCCTAAACAAACCTAAACGAAGCTATTCATTCAATCGAGAATGGAGAACTGCAAATTACCAAGAGAGCTGCTGATCGAGATTTTGGCAAGATTGCCGGTAAAATCTCTTATGCGATTTAAGTCTTTTTGTAAGTTCTTTTATTCTTTAATAAAAAGTGATAATCATTTCCAACACAAGCACTATGAAATTAGTCGGGTGAGAAGAGATTATGTCATTTTCCAGCGAGAGATTGGGATTAGGGAATTTCCGTTACGTGACGAAGTATTTGGTTTAGTTTGCAAAGAATTGGATTCTGATGAGATTGGATGTGTAGACCTAGTCATGCCAAAATTAGGGAAGGTGAAGTGTATTGATGGTATATTATGCCTAATTGCCCATAGGACTACTGATGGAACTAGGAATATCTGGATATGGAATCCATCCACCCGGGAAATTAAGGCATTACCACCTGTCTCCGCACCTCACAATTTCTTTTCAGACCAAATGCGAGAAGTGGTTGGATTTGGATTTTGTAACAACATGACTGGGAAGGTCATCATTTTTTGGAGTTCGTACGACGGATGTGTATGCAAGGTAATGGTTTGCAACCAGGTTGATAATTTATGGGGTTGGAGAGAAATTAATCAATATCCTCACTTTGATTCTTTGTGGGCAACGTCTGATTATGATATTTATTTGAAAGGAAAGTATTATTGGTATCTTTGTGCATACCCAGGTGATGAGATAAAGCAGTATTTGCTTTGGTTTGACATGAGTGCCGAGTCTTTTGGGACAATTAGTTTGCCATTTAATCCACCAGAACAATATGGGAATGGAGGGAAAGCTTTTATTAGATGCATGGTTTCGGTTATGAATGACACTATTGCTTTGATTGGTTATCGAGAGCAAAGATCGGAGGTTTGGTTAATGATAGAAAATGATAGTGATGTTAATTGGCATAAATATGCATGCTTTGACAATGGAAATGATTATTGGCAGCCAATGCAAATTTGGAATCAGGATCGTCATTTGCTCATATGTAGGACGGGTGCTGAAGAGGATGATCGTGAACCACACTTAGTTTCCATTGATTTGGTAACTGGAGAAAAAAAGAAGAGACTCAATAATATTGATACCTTTTCAGAGAAATGTTTTCTAGCTTACAGTGAGAGTCTGAAAATGTTTTAAGAATGAAACACACAGTAAGTAGTATTTGCAGGCATTTCTACACTGCAAGTATCTATGGATGTAAAGTTTAATAGTAGCTTTCGTAGACTCTTATATGTACACCTTGCATGCACTGCATACAGAGATGCTGAAATTGATGTTTCGACTTTCATTCTCTCAAATTCATAGAATTCCATTGATCTAATGTAGTGTTAAAGTCCATCAAATCTAGAACAAATTCAATGCCTTGCTCAAAACTTCATGACAGTACCTGGTTTTGGTGAAGAAGATCCAATTTTCAGTTCTTCAGGAAAAAATATAATGTTCATGTCAACTGCTTATTGTGTATTAGCAAACAAGTGATCATTTTCTTGAATCTTGTGATTGCAAGAGACAGCCCTTGCATGCCAATGGAATCTCCTTTTCAACGTGTGGCTTTATCTGTTGATGTTCACAAGATAATCGGTTGGATTTCAGAGCATAAACTGTACTGACGAAGAATTTCTGTCTTGAAACAGAATCTTCTCATAATGAATCCATGTATTGTGTCCCAGCACTGTTAGTTTGATTATAATTGGCATGATTACTATTATATCAAAACTAGATTTTGGAATTGTACTTGTATGAGAAAAGAAACCATTCTCAATGAACTAATATCCTTTTTTGTTTTTGACCTTGTATTATTTTTGAAATCATATTCTTCATTGTACATGCAACTTGCTTTTGCTGCAATTAAATTGTCTTCTTTGGGCATACTAAATGTTTGTTTTGATGTCAATGCTTTTAGTTTCTACTTTGAACTCTTTATGGCTATCGCAAAGTTGCCATTCTTTCTTGATTTGTTTCTAACTGATCAAGCTTAGTCTTGCAGAGAATTTCAGTCCTGAATGCAACTAAGCAGTAGTTTCATCGTTTTACATGGGTGAAATTGCTATGTGGATCCGAAAGGAAAGCTTCTTTCATGACCTATTTGCTATGATATCCTGTCATCTGCTAACACATTATAGTTTTTTCCATGAATCTTGTCTAAAAGAAGTGCATCACATTATAGTTGTTTCCATGAATCTTGTCTAAAAGAAGTGCATTTAAGAGTTAGGGTCTTTTCCACTTGTAGTCCCACTTCTTTAATCACTCTCATGTCAAACTCCTTATCCTAATAGTTAGCCACCCACCCTTGGTCAGAAGTTTTTTAAAATACCGAATCTTGGTCTGTACCCTTCAATTCAGCATCCCTATGAATGTAGGTGGTGCAAAGGACCCAAATCCAATCTGGGGTTTGCTCATTATACCTTTTTGTGCACATTTTTTGTTACAGGTTGGCTAGGCAGTCCGGGTGTTTTACTTAGTTGCATCTATCAACTTCTTGCTATCGGGTTTTCTTGTAGTGTTGTGTTAGCTTGAGTGCACACTTGGGAGGATGGATTCATACATTGCAGGAAGGAGGATTTTTGCTTCAATTTTTAATCTTTTGAACTCCTCCCTCTCCTCTGTTTAGCAAATCAAGTGGCTTTGTTATTTTGATCCATCCAGCTATTGCATTGGCTTATGTTGGGGTCAAGTTACCCACATGTGAATTTCTGTAATCATATATGTCCATACTCCACAGTAAACAGTAAGGAAAGAATAATATAATGCTGGCTGGCAACTTTGAAAACGTTAAGGGACAAACGTGACATTCATTGAAAGTTATCAATTATCATGGTGAAAGAAGGAAGCTAAGGGTGACCAAAAGTTTAAAACTCTCTAAGGGCTATTAGTATAGATGATAGGAACACCATTTATGGACAAAACATCTAAGGGTTGTATGGCTGGCGACCGATAATGGGATGTTTGGTTTGGTTTGACTTTAGTGCTTAAATTTTTGGGATAATCGAGTTCCTATCTTATTGCAAGGTTGTTTTGGTTACCATCATGAATGACGACATTGTTGGGGACTGCATTGAGATTTGGTTAATGAATGAAAACGATGGTAATATTTATTGGCATAAGCATGTGAGCATAGACTAAGTATTGGACTCTAAAAGGAAACTGGGATGAAGTTTGAAATCCAATAGGGATTTGGAAGTTGGGAGGTTGTGATCATTTGCTTGTATGTCCGGGATATGAAGGTAATAGGAGTGAAAACAATCCGGGATATGAAGGTAATTTTCATTGATCTAGTAACCCAAGAATGGAATTTTTTTTTATTTAACTAGAGATGGGAGAACTATTAATATTCTTTCAAACTCAGATGTTTTGTTCAGGTTTGCAGTGAGACGAACAACATTAATTCGACTCTTGGTCCATGAGACATTAGTCCGAATGTCACTACATATGCTCGAGTTTAAAATTACTTCAATAATAAAAAATTATACAAATCTTATTACTTGCACTACGCAAGCTAGCTAGGATCTACGTACTGTATTGCTTTCTCTTTCTACAAATCTTGATATATAATAAAGTTTAATATTAACATTCATTCCTACATTTCTCTCTTCCGATAAAATGAAGAACGTTTATCTTTTATTACTTGTATAACAAAGTTTCATAATTTGGCCACCTGGGTATTGCAAAATATTTTGGTGATAATTGATGAGTGAGGTAAGCAAATTTTTTATATTGGTTAATTGAAATTTAAAATTTTTACATGTAGTTAACTTTCTTTTTTTTTTTAGCATAATGCATTGAGTTTGCCGTAGTGACTGCATCTTATATGTATCGGCCTAAGGTTTACAGTTGCTTAACATGATGAGAAAGAAGCTAATAACAATATTCTTAATTTTTCTCTAATTATAAATTTATAATATACTAATAATATTCAATTCGATCATTAATGTTTGTATGTCACAGGGAAAGCATAAGGAACTTGAAATTTTCCATTGTGATGTGGCTCTTTTCAGTCGCATTGTTTGGGTACTTAATTATGCTGTTATTTCTATTCTTCCTTCTAAAATTTGATCTTCATCAAAACGTTGACTTTAATTTTATTGTTGACAATAGATTGCATTGTATGAAATGAATGTTATAAACTTATAATAATACATTGGCATCACTTGACAGGATACCTATGGCTTTGGGATTATATTTTTATGGTTTAAGAGATACAACCCCAACATACGGATTAAACTTCTTCAGTTTAGTCCCAGTCACTACATTTGCTATCTCATTAATTTTTCGGTATGATTTCTATTTTATGTGACATATATTATTTTGTTAAAAGTAACTTTTATTTTCGATAACTTAATTATAAAAGTAATTTTTTTATTTTTTTACTTTTAGTGATCATAATTGTTACATTAAAAAAATAATTTTGAACACTTTACACTTAAACTTTAATTTGTTTGTCGTGTTAAATAGCATTGAAAAATTGAAGTGGAACACAAACGCGGGCAAAGTTAAACTTCTGGGAGCAATAATTTGCCTGGCAAGAGGGTTAACCCTTGTGTTGTACAAGGGCCAAACCTTCCATATCCTTCATGCTAAGGCCAAATTCGGAGCGACCACCCACCAAAAACCCGACTTTAAGCCGGGCACTATAGTGCTTGCATGTAGTTGCCTCGGGTATAGTCTTTGGTATATCACCCAGGTAATTTACACCACAAGTTAAGCTTGACGTCTAACTAATGTTATAAATCAATCAACTAACCAATGTTGTCTTGAATATTTTAAACTTGAAGGCCAAAGTGTTGATTTTTCCCTATGGAAACTGGGTTGGAATATGTAGTTGGTTACAAAGTTTTATTCGGTACGTACGTAGTATATATCATCATCTTTATTTAATTTCTTTTTGTATATATGTTGGTTTCATTTTTAAGCTAAGATTATAATTGAAGAGTTTTTTTTTTTTTTTTTTTTTTTAAATGTAATTTAAAATTTCAGGGTGGATTCTCGTCTGCCTTAACATTTTGCATAATTTCCTGGACCATTGCTAAGGCCGGACCCACGTACCCGGCAATGTTCAACCCGTTGTCCCTTATTTTAGTGGCTATAATAGATGCTATTTTTCTGGGACAAACGATCTCTTTAGGAAGGTTATGATTCTCCCTCACTTTTTTTTAATGGAAAATATTGATTAGTTAATGTGCTTCTGCAATTGATATTATATATCTGCTTAATTGATACTCCGTATATTGCAGCTTGGTTGGGATATAATTGGATTGTATCTATTCATTTGGGGGAAGAACATAGAGCTAAAAAGTATAATCGAAGAAGGAGAAGCAGAAGCAGCTGAAGATGATAGAGCAGTTGCACGTGATGGTGATGGTGATTGCTGATGGATGTCTGTTACTGGTTTTTTGTTTTGTTTTGTTTTTACTAGTATGTTACCGTGCGATGCACGGAATAAATATTTAAAATATTTAAATATTTACCAAAGTCATTTTGGTCTAGTGGCACTCGATTCCAGGTGGGTTCGAGCCTAAGTAGATGTGATATTTGGTTGAGAAAAGTAGCTATGAACATATATTATATTGTAATAGAGTCAATAGTAGTACTTAGAAAATATTATGTTATGTTGTTTAAAATTATTAATGTTATGGAAATGAACAATAAAAGGTTAGAAATAAAGATGAGTTTTTGGTTGAACATAAAATTTTATTCTTATTAAAAGGTTAGAAACAGTGCAGAAAGACTCTGAACCATACAGAACGTATGCTAGGCATTGCCTGTCTTTCAAGTGATCACTTCCTCAGTTCTCCAAAATCTTGAATAAGTTTCTTTTCTATGATCATAACTAACCCATCCAGTCTTAACAAGGTATGAATAAACGATTAATGATTTTAATATATAAAATATAAAATTATTAATTTTTTTGATGCACAGATTGTATCGTATGGAAAATGATACGATATTGTAGTACTAACAATATTATCTACAAACAAAAATTAAATAGTTCAAAACATAAAATATAATACATGCCCCCAATTAAAGATTGCAACATTTATAAAAATTAGAATTGGATTACGGAAAATATCAATTAAACATGTTTTCTCTAAAATGTAAATAATTTTGTAATGAATAATTAGATATAAAATAGTTGACCAAGTTTCTATATACTGACATGTAATTAGATATTTATTTCTGAAAATGTAAACCATAAGAAGTATATACACAATATATGTAATTAAATATTTATTTCGGAAAAATGAAAAAAATATGTATATGTACGTACATATGTGACGTATTATGTATAGATAATCGTCTGAATTCCAGCCCATTATGTATACACTACAACTATGTAAGTACATATTTATCAAATAATATTCTTCAAAAAAAAAAAAAAATCAAATACTACGTAATAATTTGATACAGATATTATAAAATAGGCCCAATTCTAGCCCATTATCTATACTATCTAAACCCAACATCCTAGCCCACTATTAAAGCACAAACCCAACATATGAAAACCCAAGAATCCGGAACAAACCCAAATCTAATCTCCCGTCATCTTCATCGCATTTCTGCCCTAACTCTTACAACCTTACACCTAAAACCTCAATCTCTCTTTCTTAACAACAAAATTGCTCATAATCAGCTATAAATTCCACCGTTTGAACACCAAAAATGGATTCCACAATATATCTGCGAACCCTTGTATCTTTACCGTCTTCGATTTCCAGATATCATAGACGAAGGCTTTTGAGCAAAGATTCTGTATTATAAGGTACGCTTTATTTCAATTACATAATTTCTAAATTTACTTCAAATTTATTAGACACAAACCCTAAAACTAATTGTGTACGTATTTGTGGAAAAGAAATGTGCTGCTAGAGGTGCTCTTTATTTGTGGCCTGCCTCTTTTGAGAGTGTGATCTAATGGTTGACAAATGATATGCCAGATTCTGACATTCTGTTAGTGTTAGGGAAATACATACAATGCTGTAGTGTTTTCTATACCCCTCAATAAATTAAATGTGGATTGAGCTTAAATGCGGGTTCGGGGCTACTCTTTATTTGTTATCACAGATGAATTTACTAAAATTTCCAATGATGTGATTGAACTTAGAACTTTCTAGCTTATTAAATGACAACAGAGTTTTATAATGTTCTTGTTTTTTCTTTTAAAATATTTTTATCATTTAATTTGACTGGTTGGTCATGCACTCCACAAAAAATATGACTCAATTAAGGAACTACATACTAATTGCCTACAAACTTCCTGCTGGTGGATGATGTTTTGAGGGCGGGCTGTCGAGACACTAATCTCACAGATCGAGTAGCATTATGGCTAACGAACACACTATTAGGTACGGAATGATTTGTGATGTGTCAGTGTGCATTGGCTTCGTAAGTTTGGTGTTGCATTTGTTGTATACAAGCAGAATTTTAATTCGTTGGTCTCGTTGTGAACTGTTTAGCTAGCTCACACTACATACTGAAATATATAAATGGGGGCTGGGAAAGAAATATACAAGAGAATGAAACAAGGGCTAGCTGGAAACGGAAACATGCATGATTTTATCATTACTGCTTTGTAATACAATTGAGTACTTGTGTACTGTCCAAAATTAATGACAGTTTTTGCTATTAGGAAAATAAATTATTGTTGTAACTTCAAATTCAATTCAATTCAATTCAATGTTTCTCAGAAAATATAATAGATCCTAGACTGCATGTATTTTGATTGAGATTTGCTTTTCTAGCTTGATCACAGGGTGGAATATGATCCAAGCTAAGTGTTAAAAGCCAGTACAAGCAAGGCTTGTGATTCATCCACTGACTGCTCCTATACCCGGAAATGACCATAATGAGAGTTTCGCACGCAGCTTTCAAAGTTCGGTATGCAATATAATATATGTATGTATGTATGTATGTATGTATAAAATGCAATAAAGTTAAATCAAACTATGTATATTCGTTTTTAGGAAATTCGGGTGGTGCAGTACGTGGTGACTTAGACAGTACAAAATAACATCATATATGCAACATATCCCTCCCTAACAAATCAACTAACAACCCATCCAACATTTATTTATTTATTATTTTCCAAAATCCCAAACATTCAAAGCCCTGCAACCTTGCTAAGATTTGAAGGTAAAGCTTTGTGGGTTTTGCCCTGTGATGCCATTGGTGTTACAGTTAATCTTGGTCGTTGCAGCTTGATCAAAGCAGATTCTGACCTCGGTAAGATAGGCCCCTACGCACTGAATTTTGACATCCACATTCAAAGCTTGGCGGATTGTGTTAAGAAATTGGGTATCACCGTACTGTGATTTTGATCAAAGAGGCTAAACGAAATCCTGCCAGTACGGTGATTCCCAGTTTCTTAACACAATCCGCCAAGCTTTAGACGTGGATGTCAAAATTCAGTGCGTAGGGGCCTATCTCACCTAGGTCAGAATCTGCTTTGATCAAGCTGCAACAGCCAAGATTAATTGTAACACCAATGGCATCACAGGACAATGCCCAAAAAGCTTTACCTTCAAATCTTATAGCCAGCTTGAAGGGCTTTGAATTTTTGAGATTTTGGAAAATAATAAATAAATGTTGGATGGCTTACTAGTTGATTTGTTAGGGAGGATATGCTGCATATATGATGTTATTTTGTCTATCCGATCGTGTTTCCAGAAACCATTAGGCCAATCTGCAGATTGAAGAGCAGAGAATTCCGTGGAAACTGCAACATATATATTATATTGAAGTAAGTAAATCATTGAATAAAATTAAACTTGAGTTAGTTCTAAATTAAATAAAAATGTATAGTACTTACACCCGTATATGTATTTGCATTCCTAGGAGCACTGAGCTTTGCTATGGAGTTGGAAAACGGCCATAGGCCATGGATGGTGAAATCAGATTTCACCTTACTCACTATGCAATTGGCACCAATTGAAGCACAATAGCCCAGGGGCCATGTTAGATTGTTAGTGCCAAAATGAAGCCATCCCATGTAACTCTTGGTTACCAGTAAACAAAAAATAAGTAAACTTAAAGTAATTTTCATTGTGTGTATGCCTTTGAATTTGCAGAGCAGATGTGATGTGTAGTGCTGTATGTGTTTAATTCTCACCAAGGTACTATGTGTGTGTTTATATAGGCTAAGCCACTGCCTTGTCATTTTCTTAATTGCTATTTTTTTCATATGAAATGAAGAACTTGGTTGTTTTACTCCATTATAATGTCATTCTACTTTAAGTAGCTCAAACAGAATTTGTTTTAGGTCATTGTCATTGTACTGCATTTGTTTGCATTCACATTTGCTTTGCTGGATCACAGGGTGGAATATGAAGTGCTTGAAGTATACACTGATCCTATACTCAGCTTGGAAATGAAATGACCAAAGGGCAGGCAATAGTTTGTGGATCTCTTAACTTCATCTTATTGTCATTGTAATAATACAATCCCACGGCCGTTCTATTTAGTTATATTATGATCTTCCAGTCTGGAGTTTAATATTATTGTACGTGTAAACATGTCAGGTGACCTTTTTATCATGTCAATATAAGTTAAAATTTGTGCACATTTTTGTTACAAGGAGTCCGGTGTTTGCTTGGTTGCATCTATAAACCTGGTTGGTTTTCATGTAGAGTAAATTAGTACGTGTTTGCATTTTTCCTTTGAATTGCTTTGTATTTCTCCATGCCAACTCGAGACTAACCTTTAATTTCCTAATTTTTCTTGTACCACTCATGGTTAGAAATGTTCATTGCATAGTATCCTACTGTAGACTGTAGTCACTAGACTACCCATACAATTTTATCCTATTTTGGTTGTTAATAAAACACATAATTTCATTGCAAAAATAAAAAGAAAAGAAAAGAAGATCGTCTAATATCATAATTTGGCTTACCAACATGAAGTTAAGAAGGATGTTTATGGGTCGGTTGGGAGAGAATAAACTATGTTCAGATAAAATTATGTGAACATATAGATTAAATATGTTGTAACAATCGCTCTAAATTTAAGATTTTTTTTTAAAACAAAGATTGCAATAGATAAATTCAATTGATAGATTAGAATGAGTCGGATCTTACTTACGAACTCTAATTTAATAAAACTTCCAAGTAATTTTGTAGGAAAGAGTTTTCATTTTTTAGAAAAAAAATGCATTTGAGTCTCGACTCTCGAAGGCACTCAAAATGGCCACTGGGTGATTGTGTTGTTAGGTGATTGGCGATCACTCTAATCATCCTTTTCTTTTTTTATTATTATTATTATTATTATTATTATTATTATTATTATTATTAAATGAGTTGGAGATTGGAGCCTATAAGAAACTTACAAAAAAAAAAAAAAAAAACCTTCACAATAAAGTTGCTCTAATATACTAATATAGTAATATGCATGTGATGTGAATTATTAGAGATATTCGTTTCAATAATTTAACCTTGAAAGAGTCAAACAAATATACATAGCATTGAAGTGTAAAGGAAAAAATTCGTTATAAGTACTTTTCATAATGATTTGCTCATTCTGTAAAATGAAAAGCAAATTCGAAATGTTTTGAGGATCTCTTAATATTCAGCTTTGTACACAGCTAATACTCATACACTATAGATATGTATTAGCTATACAACATACACTATAGATATGCACCCTCTAAACATTCTTAAACAACAACACTGCATCATTCTGCCGTGCAGCGTCTGGGAAGAGCTACGACAACAATGGCTCTGAGATAATGTTAGAGGCGTTCACAAAGAAGATGATGCATAATATATCACGATACTTCGGAATGGGAATGATCGGGATGTGGAACCCGCGATTGCAGTAGGCTATGAGTTCGCCCGTAGAATGAATATATCAACGCTCCAGCTGCCAACCATAGTAAAACATATATCCAAGTCTCGGCCCTGTGTTTCAGATGATTATTGTCAACATAAGTTCATTGAACATACACAATGCACTATATTACTGCGTGAGAAAGAGAGAGTAATGACCCGATGTTTATCAGCAAATATGTGTTCACGAGAATGCTGGCGATGGGGAGAAATGGAACGAATGGGCAGAGAAAACCTGTTACAAATAGTAAAAACAATCTTTGTTACTTGCAATATATTTCTAAGGAATTTTCTACGATACCAATCGGAACCAGTTGCCTACAGTACCCGATACAATGAATACCATGCTTGGTTATATCAGGTACTATTACATCCATACAGTTTAAAAAGAAAAGGGTTGCAATGGTAAACTGGCAGATGCAAGATACTGAATGAATCAGAACACACATTAATATGAATATCACAAATGGCAATAACGTTAAGATTCTTCAGCAAAAGTGAGGTATGCCACAATGATATTTGAACATACAATAAATTTCTATGAATTCATAATAAAACTTATATAATTATATAATAAGATAGTATAATTTTAGAGAGTTCAGTTGGGGCAAGTGTGAAGTGCCACTACACTACTGACAGTCTCTGCATAGATCTGCTACTGATTGGAAGAGATGACGTAACAAAGATGGGCAAGGAAATATACTTTAAATATTGACAAATTCACCTTACCTCCTGATTTCTTGAATCTCCGCCTCAGATCAGCTTGATCTACACAGGCGAGGACTGTCGAGCAGCATAACACAATCGCGCCACCAACTCCACAAATTAGAAAGCGGGGAATGCTGGAACAATTTACAAATACAAGATTTATTGTTAAAAAAAAATAGAAAACTTCTGAAGATTAGATCCAAGATTAGCAGAATTTTCAAGATTACACTCTGATCACCACCTGGAAAGACTCTCTGCTGAAGCAGCAGATACCAACAGAAGGATCCCTACACATACTAGAGTGATAGCCCAAGCAGCAATTTTTCGTCTCCTGAGTTCATTGCAGGTATCTACACAAATTCACAAATCAAAAAAATTCATGAAATCCTTTTAAGAAGCAATCAAAACAAAGTTTCAAAGCACAAATTCAGACATGTGTTCACAAACAGCCAAATAGTGATATTGAGAAATATGCTAATAATACAAGAAATAAGTAAAATATTATGAGTCGTTCAAAAAAAAGTACAATATTATGAGGAAAATCTTCAATCCCCTGTATTAGTAGGAATGGCATATAACCTATGGACATTAAAAAAAATGGCAGATTCATGATTTCACATTCTTCCTTCTAATATTGCATGATAGTTTGTCATGCTAACGCCATATGGAGGGAAAGAAAGAATACATGTACATAAGCAGAACATAATGGCTTGAGCAAATGTATTGGCACAAGGCAACAACTTATAGAAGCACTGAAGCAACCAGTTCATTGTGTACAAGTGCATGAGTCAATAACAATAGAGATACCTTGGGTTGTCTCTTTCGGAAGAAGAGGAGATTCAACCACAGGATGAAGATGTTCACTGTTACTATAAGGCATGCTTATGGATTTAGTGTTTCCGCCACCAATTTGCAGTGCTTTACTATGTTGTGCGAATGATGCAGGAATCATGGATGGCTGGAGCAATGATGGGAAAGAGAACTCATCTGGAGGAACGTATCTGACTACCAATACAGAAATAGCAACAGTAGTGAATGCAAGTAATGTTCCCACACTAACCTGCATAAAAGAGAAAACACTTTCCAATTTGCTCTTAAATGATTTAAAACATTATATTTTCTTGGACTACTGAGGTTCCCCATTCTATCACTTACCATTCCTGCCAATTGTGAAACATCCATGAAGAAGGCCAGTGCTGCAATAAAAATCCCAGTTGCTAAGGTACCCTTAACAGGAACTTGAGTGTGCTTACTAATGTCAGAAAAGAAGGATGGCAGTAATCCATCCCTACCCATCGCCATCAGTATTCGAGGCTACTTATCATTCAGACAAAAGAAAAATTCCAAATATTTAGGAGCAGGAAATTCAGTGGCAAAGATAATGACGCCAATGGTGAGGAGACAATAACAATAACAATAATAGAAAATAAATAAATAAAAAGAACTGGCCAAGCACATTAGTGAAAGAAAACTTTATTGGTCAAATATATTGCTAAAAGTTCCTATAGAGGGAGATAAACCAGTTACCAGAATCTAAAATGATAAAAATTCTAATATCAGTGACTGGTGTATATTTTTATCAAACATAACTCCTAGCAGGTTCTGTTATTTCTTTTATGTTGTTTCTATATTTCTTGAACAAAACATCAAATAGCTGACACCTATATACTCTGTGATTGGAAAAAAGACTTTTTCCATATAAGAAAGCAACAATGATAATATCCCTTGCATGGAAAAATAAATCAACATCAAAATCACAAAAAGACAAATATGTTTCAAGTTTATGATAATATAGTATGCACTCACAGTAAAGAGCCACTTAATACCTGTGGAATAATTGCACCGATTAAACTTGCACAAAGAGCAGTCACTGCTCCAGTTGTAATTATGTATCTACAATAAGTAATAAAAAGAAAGAACAAAAAAATAAAAGATGAATCTAGACTGAAAAAGATTCTTCACATAGCGAATTATTAAATCACAACTTGCTGAAAAGTACTAATCTTACACAGCCCAATTCATGCCATAGCTAGCAAAAGCAGAGGAAACCGGCGTGTCTGGATCTAGAGCATAATATGGTACTAATCCAACAATCACAGCTGATACAAGCATATATAATATAGTACATATAGCCAATGAGGCCCCTATACCAAGAGGCATATCACGTGAAGGGTTCTTCACCTGTCCTGCCCAAGAGAACCGAGTGAGATAGATAGCCATATGTGGGTTTTGGGGTAATGGGAGAGTTTGGGGGGGAGGGGGGGCATGGTTCATGAATGCATATGAAGCAACGGAGACCAAAACTTCAAGTAATCTCAAAGCAATAGTGAGGAGAGAGAGACACATAAAGTTATTAAATGTGGACAAATTACAAATGCTAAGGCTTCTAAGCCTCCAAGGACAACTTATAAAATTTTCCAAGGAGCAGTTTCCTTCACGTGGAATCTATTTCAGCATTGCATCATGTCATACACAAAATGTTAACTGGTTTTCATCTTTTTTGTAATTACAGACAAATACTCCATAATGCAAATGGCAATTTGTCTTTTTAACGGAGGTCAAACCAGTTGGGCTAGAAAATATGGAAAAATACTCCACAGCAGATAATCCCATTGCCTGATAGCAAATGTGGTTAAGAGATGGTACTATGGTAGCTAATTGAGTATGTATTATTTAATAAATACAGCATCTGCGTTTTAATCAGAACTCAGAAGCAGGAATTTATATGGAGGATTATAAATGAATAATTTCTGACTTGAAAGCAATACCTCCTCAGAAGTGCTGGCAACAATATCAAAACCGATGTAGGAAAAGAAGACTGTAGCAGAGCCTGCAAGCAACCCATTTATTCCAAATGGAAAATACCTGGAAACTCAAAATCTTGAATAAGTTTGTTTTCTATGGCATGGAACAGGTTATGGAAATGGAAATAGAAGGTACCATTACCCGCTTGGAAGTTCATAACCAACCCATCCAGTATTGAAACCCAGGTATGCACCAGCAATGACAATGAATATCAAAGCAAAGATATTTATTGTTGTAATAATGGTTTGTGCAAGAGAGCTCTGCAAATAAGTTACAAATGAATGCAAATTAATAGTATGCAACCACATGAAAGGAATCCATAAGGATGGAATTTTCCATGAGATTAATGATCACCTCCTTGATTCCAGTGCAGAGGAGGCCAGTGATAATGAGAACCAAAATTGCTGCACCAGGATCTACTAAGATGCCCAAAATAGTTGGACGACCCAAAATTGCAGGAAGTTTGTCTTCACCTCCAAAATACATGGCCTGCAAATTGCAATGGTGCTTAATATGGCATCTTTTGAAATTTTCCAATATGAGAGTTTTTGTCACTGGATATCACCTGGGAGAAAGGTAACAAAACCCTTCCAATCCAATTATAGAATAGATAAAAAAGTAAGAAAGATTACATTGGAAACTTTAACTGCACTCAGTGTTGACTTCAATTAACCTAAGAGGCACTGAGGAAGTAAAATTCAGAATTTAAGCTTAGACCTCTACAAATCACAATCACATATTTAAGACATCCATAATAACTAACAAGCAAACATGATTCTATGACTAGGATTGTCTAGCATAAATAAAGCCAGAACTCATAAGCAGCATCTTTTTTTTTTTTTTCCTGATACATTTCAGTGAAATAAGTTCTTTAAAGCCTAATCTTATCAGTGAGATGGAACACCGTGAATGGGAAAACATAATGTTTAAGGAAGAAAAAATAAGAATAGATTTTTTTAAAGAAACATAATAAGATAATTAAGAAACTCCAACTCACCAAATTTGGAGATATGCCACGAGCAGCAGCTGCACCACCAAGAGTGTACTCAAGTATCATAGCCCACCCAATTAACCATGCAACCCTATAGAAAAATTAAAGTGACTTCAAAAACTGATTGGAAACTTATTGGCTATATGGAAAAACATAGAAAACTGAAACAATCTCTATTAGCTTTCCATGGAAAATCCATGTTCTCTCAACACAAAAATATCTTGATAATAAGCAAAGAGTTTAGAAAGAGAGACAAGCCAATAACATTGAAGAAATTCCTATTTACCCTTCTCCTATGCAGACATATGAGAAATGATATGCACTCCCAGCAGATGGACAACGACATGCAAGCTCTGCATAGCAAAAAGCAGAAAGAGCAGCTGCTATTCCACCTATAAAGAAAGAAAGAGCAAGGGAAGGCCCTGTGTGCTCTCTAGCCACTGTTCCAACAAGAATATAAACCCCAGCACCAATGGTTGCTCCAACACCTGATTAGAAGAAAGTCAGGGTTACAAAGATCAGTTTTTTGCTTGAACATCAAATTTTAATCTTATTAAAAGGTTAGAAGCAGTGGACAAAGACTCTGAACCATACAGAACGTATGCTAGTAAAATGCCTAAGGCATTGCCTGTCTTTCAAGAGGTTGTTTCTAAGGTTTGAAACCATGACTATAAAAGTGATCACTTCCCCAGTACTCCAAAATCAACCTCTAATTTTCTTCCTTATAACAGGAGAAGTATATTGTCAAAGCTCTGAGTTGAATAATTGTCTTCTATTGAATTTAATAGAGTTTTTTCCACTTTTGGTCCTATGACTTTAGTGTTTCCGTCAATTTAGGTACACGACTTTCATTTTGTCACTTTTAGTCATTGACTTTAATTTTTTTGCCACTTTTAGTCCTTAACTTTGATTTATTTTCCACTTTTAGTCCTTTCGGCCATCCGAGCGACAACTTTTAATCGAAATCAACAAATTGTTGCTCGAAAAAAAAAAGAACACATATATGATATGCCATAGTGCAAGAATGAGATTTCAGTATCTCTGCCTGTTAGAAAATCTGGAACTAGTTAATGTGATAACCATAAGCCTTAAATAAACAGATGTTTTTACCCAGCATATAACACTACTTCCAGTAAGTACACAAAAACAACACAATCTTGACAATGGCAGCATCAAATTGCGATGACATGAACTTTAAACTAATAACTACGGACAAGACAGGATTCAAATGCAGTGTGATTGATACACTTTAATACTAATTTACAAAGTGTTATTATTGATCCGTATTTACAAATTACAGGAAATGACATAAATTAGTATTCTAAAGCTGATAAAATACAGTCCAAATAGCAAAACACTAGCATGAGAATTGAAATACAAAAGTAGATGCAGCTCCTAAACTTCTAGAATTTAGTACAATTGGAACCCCAAATCATTCCCGCAATTAACTAAAAGCTAGAGCACTAACTAGAAACTACAGCTTAAGCTGTAAAGCAATTCACTAGATTGTTTACCCATGGCGATGAGGTCAACTACAGAGAGCTTTCGAGCCAAGCGCGGATGTCCTTCATCGTCCAGGCCTCGAGTTGCCGCGGAGTCAACTGACTTTCTCCGTACCAAACATCGGAAACCGACAGAAGAAACCCTGCCGCTATCCATGCCAACCGCCAGGCTCGCCATTTTCGCAATCAAGCTTTTTCAGATAAGGATGAAAAGCGAAACGGATCAGCTGATTGACTGAGTTCCACGATTCCATCAGGATATGAATAAAATAAAAATTTTAAAAAATTAACAAAATATATATATATATATATATATATATATATATATATTGCGGCTGGAGCTTCCGTGTTTGGTTCAATGAATTTGGACGTTAGCTGCTCGGCCAAATTCATTTTCCTGTGTCGGCGTCTCTCATCATTGAATTTGTTTCATTGTTATGTGATGATTTCTTAATAATCAGTATTAAACTGCATTTGATTTGATGGTTTTTTGGAGCAAAACCAGATATACAAGGGTAAAATAAGTATTGAAAATGTGAAAGGATATTAAATTGGAGAAAAATTTGTACTTTTCGTTCATAAGTTAAATGATAATTGTAGAATTCATAAAGTGTTGATCGACGATCGTGTTCACTTTTCGCCCTTAAGCTATCATTTGTGTTGCACTTTTATTCATTATATTAACTTTTCGTCCCTAAGGTATGCAGTATACTAAAAACTAATAAGCTAGGGTAAATGTTGAGATTATAATTCATCTAAGAGCCTTGAATATTAATGGTACCCAACCAAGTTAAAGGCTATGTTTATACAAGTTCAGAAGGTCTTATACCCTACTAGAGCTTATCAAATTGATGATGACAACATGTCTGCACAAAGATAGTTAATTATTTTGTTATTGAGTAGTGAGTATTGAATGGAGTGGGGCAATCCAATCAGTAATCATTTAATAACCACAAGATTTTAAATTTGATTCTTGGTAGAAATTAGATATTGACTTTTTTTTTAGTTTATATCGGTTAACTATAAACAACTTAGGGGATTTATCTCTTTGTGATCTTTTGCTGACCAGGATCACAATGTAAGTTTTATCCAAAGTGTACCTTCGAGTAGTAACGACAGGTTTTCTCGTAAATCAAAGAAGTATTGAATAGAGTTGATAATGTTGTTGTTGTTGTTGTTATTATTATTATTATTATTATTATTATTATTATTATTATTATTATTTTGGTGTGTTTTAACAACTACAAGTTTTATCCTTTAGTGAGTTATTCAAGTAGGATCAAAGTATTAATTGGGTGATTAGGTTTTCATTAGATATACAAGTTTAGTCCCAATTGACGATCTTGAATATCTTCTTAAGTTCATCTGTTAGTTTTGTCGGAACATACTCAATATGTTACGAGTGATAAATTGGATAATGTGTTTTTTTTTTGAAAACGGATAATGTGTTAATTTAAATAAATTTTCAACACCCAATTAGAATTCATAATTGCAACTGTGAACATTTTGTAATTTTAATTAATTAATTTCTTGTCACTTATATTTTTAACTCTTAAAAATAAAGCCCTCCCACCCCCACCTCAGACTTGACTAGGGGGTCAATCTTCGACTACGATTTAATTTCTCATAATTTGAAAATTAATGAAGGAGATAAATCGTGAGATCAGGTATGTTTCGATTGACTTAACAAGCTTACACCCCCCTCCCCTCCCCCCCCCCCCCCCCCCCCCCCCC
>NC_044930.1:3750219-3796805 GCF_003576645.1 Ipomoea triloba
CACACACACACACACACAAACCTTTTTATTTTGTTTATTTTGTTTTGTTTTGTTTTGTTTTTTCTTTGGTATGATACGAACTTTGCACTATGCATGCGACTGCTAGTAAAGTTAAACTTATGAAACTATTTTTTATTGGTTGACCAGTGGAGGAGATAAATCGTAAGATATGTGTTGATTGACCTACAAGCCCTCAAATCTTCTTGCCTTAACTGGCGAAACTATTTTTGGTTGGTTGATTAATTGACTGTGAATCGGAAGTAATATCGAAACATTATTAAGTTAAGATTTTATAGTATTTAACTTTTAATTTACTTGTCTAAATACTTCTTATGTAGTCAAATCAACTCTCTTAGTACATGCAAGCACCGTATAATGAACATTAAAAATTTGTGAAATATATTCTTATGTAAAATAAACTAAAGGATTTGCATCATTGTATTTTCTTTAATTTTGATCTCATAATCCATTTTTAACATCAACTAGCTAGCAGGGAAGGTTTAAACTTTTTTACTTTTCAAAATCTCTCGGAATGAAGTTATAATCTCAACATTGACCCTAGCTTATTAGTTTTGAGTGCAATAAAAAAAGTAATTTTTAATAGAAAATTACTTATTCGATTAATCATATTCATATAGAAGTCAATAAATGTGAAAATTGAGTAGCGTGAAACCATTGTTCTCTTTACGTGCATGATTTTTTCATATATATATATCATTTACCGCTACGGACACCTCTTTGCTTATTTTATTGGCTTGAAATAATAAATATTTATAAGTTGAGTAACACTTGTGTGAGACAGTCAGACTGGTCGGATCAACATAATTTGGGCCATAAAACCTAAATAAAAGATCAACTCATAATACTAACCATGATTCAAATTATGTTAACTTGACCCGTCTCACACAATTTTTTGTCTTATAAATTCTTTTTTTCTTGACTTTTTTTTTAATAATAAAATCCAACCTACAACATTTTTAAGCACGACTTTAGATATTTATTAATGTACACACAAACCTCAAATATAAACCACATATATAAATAATAAAAAAATAAAACAAAACAAAATTAAACCAGCTCACCCAAAGTAGATCGGGTTGATCTGACGGTCCTTATGTTGCCCCGATCCAAGTGGATAGATAAAAATTCACCGCCAACAATATGGGAGAAGTAGCAAGTATTTACTATACCAGCTGGCTGCTGGCAAATAATAAAACGAACAGAAGAAAAAAAAAAAAGGGAAAAAGAAAAAGAAAAAGAGGCTGTCACGTGATCAAGGGGAGGCGAGTGAAGCAATTCAACTTTCATCGGACATGGGTTGCCCATGTTGACTTTCTTACGCCGCTGCCCAAATATCTAGTTTTTTTCTTAAGTGTGAAAAGAAGTGAGTGAGGAATGAAATATAACTTTTGTATCATTTTATGGTTTATCTCTCTTGTATGATTTATTAATATGATTTTTCTTAAAATAATAATTGTGAGTATTTTTTGTCACGCAAATATCCATTCTCAAGCCTTTTAGTGTACATAGGATTTGAACACATGACCTTCATTTGAGATAACCACTTCGTAAGTCATTGACTTCTGAGTCTTTAGGGGTGTCCAGTAAATAGCTGATAGCTGTTAGCTGAGGTTAACTAATTGTGTTAATAGGTTTGATTAGTTGATAGCATTAGCTGATTGTATAAAGATTTTTGTAATTTAGCTGTTAGCTAATAGCTGATTACATGCAAAATGATTTTATTAAAAAGCTTATCTTAAAAATTACTTTGAACTTTAAAATTTTGACAATAAGCTATTACAACAAACTTTGAACTTTAAAATTCACCTTGGGGCACCTCGGTACTGGAGCACGCCCGCATGGTTTAAAAGATCTGCTTTTACGTGATGCCGCGAGCGTTGCTAGTAGTAGGCGCCACTAGCTCTCTCGGGACCGTTGGGTCCCTCCTGCTCACACACACAAAAAAAGCTATTACAACAAACTAATTAATCAAATGCTTATATGGAATGTTTAACTAAGTCAAACAACAAATAATCTAAAATTGGCTTATAAGCTAACTATGTTACCAAACATAAATTGAGATAAAAGTGAGGAGACTCCTTGTGCGTAGTAAGCAAATATCTAATCTCTGTGTTCAATTGAGTTACCATGATTTACATTCTCCCAGATGCTATGTCAGGACGAAAGGTGGGGTCATTGGGATTGGGAATTCAACCCTTTGGGAAGAAAGAAAAACAAAAACCTAAACAACTTCAAAACTTTTCTAGAAAGTTTTTGATGATAATGAATATGAAAACACTCCCTTGATGCATAAAATTTTCCACATAATAATAGTTTAAACTCTTAAATGAAAAAATCTCAAATAATGTTAACTTGATTGCATTACAAGAGTGTAAACAGCTACGTACCCGGAGGTAGAGTAGTAGAGTGGTAGCGGCAGTAATGGTTGAAGATGAGTCATACCCCTCAATCAATAAAAGCCACCCGGCCTCCCCTCCCTTCCCTGCAGCGTTATTATCAATTATCACCTCCCTTTATTTAAAGAACCCACATTTCTAAGTTCACGTCGCTATATATACCAAAACCCCCCCTCACACCCTACAATAATATATAATTCAGTATCATCAGAAGCAGCAAGCAATTCAAAACCCAATAATAATAATCCTTATTTTCTCCTCCCTTTATCGGCAGCCATGGGAAGACCTCCCTGCTGCGACAAGATTGGCATCAAGAAAGGCCCATGGACTCCCGAAGAAGACATCATCTTAGTCTCTTACATCCAGGAACACGGCCCGGGCAACTGGCGATCTGTTCCCACTAATACAGGTAATGATTGATTGTTTTTTTTAAGTTCACGGGTCTTTCGGAATTTTTCCCCACAAGAAAGCTCACTTGCCACTTGAGCTACCCCATTGGGTTAATGATTGATTGTATTAATTAGTTGTCTAGGTGTTCTGCAGATCCATGCAGACTGAAATGATTGTGGGTTTTGTGGGTTGGATCTGGCTAAGGGTTTTGATCTTTGGGTGTTGTACTGTGATGGGTTTTGTTTTTTTTTTTTTTTTTGTTTTTTGGTTTTTTTATGGGGTTTGGTGTGGGTAATAATTGAGATTTGTACGTATGGACTTTTAGGGCTGTTGAGGTGCAGCAAGAGTTGCAGACTGAGGTGGACGAATTATCTGAGGCCTGGGATCAAAAGAGGCAACTTTACTCCACATGAAGAAGGGATGATCATCCATCTCCAAGCCTTATTGGGTAACAAGTAATGTTGTTCATATCCTTAAAATACTCATGTTTTTGTGGCTTTTACCATATTTCTTTTATTTTGTGAGTGACGAGAAAGCCTATAGTTACCGAAGTGTGCACTGAATAAATTCTGCATTGAGATTCTAACTAACAAAAGACTACAAGAAGGCAAACTAACCTAGTAAACTGGCAGCCACTCCTTGAAAGTGTGCACAGGATCAATCTGCCCGGCCTCATGACCTTAGTTGGCAAAGGGTCACGAGGGGGTAAACCAATCTAGGAAACTTGCAACAACTATTTGAGGGTTTGGGTAAATTCCATCTTGTGACCCTAGTCGGAGTTAAACCAGTCTAGAAAACCTACAACTACCATTTGAAGTTGTGCAGTAGATAAATCCAGCCTTGTAACCCTAGCCCACAAAGGACTACAATACAATAGATGATTAGGTCAGACCAATTCTTCCAAACTAACAAGTTGACGGACTTATAACCTTATAATTACCAAACTAACAAGCTGACGGACTTAGCTGGGTTGCCAATTCTCCCAGATTTCTTGTATTGTCGGGTACTATGTAAGATATATTGTAGGCTATATATAGATACATACATTTGACAGTGTTATGTCATGTATAGGTGGGCAGCCATAGCTTCATACCTCCCACAAAGGACAGACAACGACATCAAGAACTACTGGAACACCCATCTGAAGAAGAAGCTGAAGAAGTTGCAGTCTCCAGGTTCTGAAAACACCGCGCAGATGGGATCAGAGAATTCCCCGACCAGCGCCACATCGTACCACCTTGTCTCCAAGAACAGCTTCACCGACCGCCCACAAATCGCCACTTCTTCATCGTCTCTCTACGCCTCAAGCGCCGAGAACATTTCCAGGCTGCTAGAGGGGTGGATGAGAGCTTCATCCTCTTCTTCTTCGTCCAAGGGGTTTACAACGAACTCCCGTAAGATTTTCCCTAATAATATATATTATATATTATATATTACAGTCTTAATTTGACCAGGCTAGTTGGATTGAATAACTAGAAGTTGTTATTCAATCAAATTTTGTGACTTAATATAAATTTGGCTCTAATATCAAATGTTAGATACAAATAACACCTCCCATGGCGGCGACCTGGAGGAGGAGGATGAAGACCTGACCCGCCCGGAGGTGGCGGCAACCGACAACAATGGGGTGATTCCGAAGGAGGAGTATTTGGATTCTATTCTGACGTTTGGGAGCTTGATGAATGGGATGGAGAGTGAGAGTTGCAGTGGGAATAATAATAAGCAGAAGGTGAATGAAGGTAATGATAGTGATAACCCTCCGCCATTGTCGTTTCTTGAGAAATGGCTGTTGGATGAGAGTGCAGCGCAGGTTGAAGAAGAAGAAGGAGAGGATAATCAAGGTGCAGTCATGGAGCTTCCAACAATCTTTTCATGACAATAAAATCAATACTACTATAGTGCTATTTCATAGTCAGAAAACCCGACATGATAACAACCCTAGTCAGAAAACCCGATCTGGTAACCCTCGTCGGGAAACCTGACCTGGTAACCCTAGTCAGAAAACCCGACCTGGTAACCCTCGTCGGGAAACCTGACTTGGTAGTAATCCTCGTCGGAAAATCTGACTTGGTAACCCTAGTCGATAAAAAATCCTAGTCGTCATCATCATTTTTCTTTGCCTTTCTATAACTGTGAACTAAATGTTGACTTTAATTGCTTGTTTTTCTAGTTGCTTTGCTAGAGATTCTGAAAAAAATGGCAGAATCTCTTCCACTTTCTTCTCTTTATTACTGTAATTTCTTAGATACAAATCTGAGAATCCGGTGCGATTATATTTCAACTAGACATGCTATTTAAAAAAGAGCATAGTTTACCATCAAATTGTACTATGAACTCTTGTGGTTGTAATTTCTAAAATAAAAACCGCCTTTTTATTCTCTTAATTATAAGTACATCATATATTATATTCTATCACATATAATTGATCTAGCTAGACTATGCCCTATACTAGATGAGTATGTACAATGTTGGAGTATATATTAGCCGAAATTAATTAAATGAAGAGTAAATGTTTGATGTATTATGGTGCATAATCTAGTACATTATATTATTAGTGAACTATAAGTGGCCACCTTAGCTTATTGAAAAGTCAAGTTAAATAAATGTTTCATCAATTTAGGTTTTTATTTTTAATGAAGTGTATACGATTCTTTGCTGTTGTATTATCTTGTGTATACATGTGGTTATTGCATCAGATCAACTCCTACTTTATAAATTAAATGAGAGTTTTATTTTGACAACACTTTATCGGTTGAGTTTGTCACACAGTGTTTTCTTAGTACAATTTATTTTTTAGTGTGATTTGCACACTATTACACATAAGTGAAGTTTATCATCCAAAAATAAAGGGAGAGGCACAACAATGGTGATATAAAAATTCTAAATTAAAATACTTCCTCCATTCAATCATACATATACATATATGAACTATATTAGCAAATTGTATGCATAATTTCACTAAATATAGGTATAGGCTCTTTTTGTTAGTGCTTATAACTTATTTTAAGTTATAAAACATCATTGATGGGATTATTTTGCAAGTCGACTATCATGATAACTTAAGTTTTGACTAAAATTTGACTCTTTCCTGTCCCTGCGGTCGGAAAATAAATCATTGAGATTATGCGCTGTTAGTAAAATAAGTCAATTTCGCCATCGTTACTCCAGATATTACGTAAATATCTAACACGTGTCATGACCGACTTAAGGTACTAGGTGATATGGTGCCACATCAAACCTGTTGGCGTAATTTCAACACTGTTTCCTTATACAGTTATTATAAATAGAGATCTTAACTCGAATATAATACATTAGTCTATTAACCCAAAAAAGGGGTTGCATTTTTTTTTCTTTCTTTTTCTCAAATAATTAAATTAATGTATGTGACAAGCTAAGAATAATATATTTTTTACGATCACTATACAATATATATAGAATTTAATTTGTTGCCCAATAATATAATAATATAATGTTTGCATTGCATGATGGCATGGGAAGAAAAATTAAATTTGCACCGAGTTTGAGCAGAGCTATTACATTATGAATCACCGATATAATAGAAAGAATAATTATGAGGAAAATAAAGAGTAGAGATGGTGACACTACTCCTATACTAGCATTGAATGAATTGAAAGCTACCATTTAATGAGGACCCCAAATGATATGATCATTTTTGCATACATAATAATAATAAAAGTAATGCAATAATTTTGCCCTGCCCCCTACTCCATGCTGCCGTACCTTCCTAACGTCATACAGTTTTGCAACTACACTCAATAATTTGTACTAGTTTTTTTTTTTTTTAATTATTATAACTTAACTTAGGTATTTCAGCTTCGTCAGACTAATCATAAGTCCATAAGACCCTACCCCTAAAATCAACAACTACATAGATTTATAGTGGGTCACACAAGCAATCAACTCTGGGTTATACCCTAGTCTAGCTTCATGTGCATACAAGGGATTTAATCCACATCTTCTGTCATCCTAAACCTTTTTTCCATTTATGTTTTTATTGGGACTCAAAGCTAGCGCTCCACATTGTCTCATTTAGTCGTGTGAGTACTTCAAGTCAGGAGACGAACCACTACGCTAAGTCCTAGGGAAATCCACACTATTATTTAAGAATGTGTACCATATAAATTAAACTCTCGCTATTGTGTAATAGCCTACAAATTATCACATTTGTGTTTACTTATCATATGTAAACCACACTAGCTAGAAAGAACTTGGGACTTGGCCAAGAGAGTGTTGACAAAAATCAAATTCATAACTTTCTCGTATAAGAATTATGTTTCATCACCTATTTCGGAGCTAGAATTTTTAATTTGTAATTTGTAATTTTTATGCTGCCATACCTTCCTAAATTCGTGGAGTTTTACAACAACACTCAATATTACGGAGTACTTTTTACTCCATGCATGTTACCGTAGTACCTTCCTAACGTCGTGGAGTTTTATTACAACAATCAATAATTTGGACTGATATCCTTTTTTAGGGATCGGAGTATGTGTGAAATAACTTGATCATTTTAATAGGGACACTATTAATTTTGTAATATTTAATTTGTGCTTACATCTTTGTTTTTGTTTGGCTCTATACTTATATAAAACTTAGTGAAAATGAGTTATTATTATTATTATTATTATTATTATTTGTGATGATGAAAATTCACAGTCACTATCTATTATAAGTGTGCATGAGATAAATCCATTTGTTGTGTAATAACTTGTAAATTAACTATTTCAAAAAAAAAAACTTGTAAATTAACAACATAATAGAGATAAATATTATTATTTTGATCTTTTAACAAGACTTGTTAATATATATATATATATATATATATATATATATATATATATATATATATTGTCAGCACTCCCTTTCAAGTCTCGAACTAGACATTCAATACATATAAAAATTATAGTTAATTTCAATTTCAGTTGCTCGATATTATGTTTTTTTTTTTAAACTTCAAAATCAATATAATTACATTTGTAACTTGAATTGATTTTTAAAAAACTTGTTAGCTTTTATAAGTCAAGAATCAAATTTTGTACCATATTTAGTACTAGACTATGCACCCTATAAGTGACACAATTTTAAAATTAGGTGTTGAATTTAGTCAATTTTAAAGTCAACAACTACGAATAAAAAAAACATAATAAAGGTGAAACTAATAATCCTATGAATATTTTTTCTCTGATAAAGCAATGGATATATAATGCTTTCAAAGAAACAACATATTACATGTGGAGTATACAACTCAAACGCTTATTATTATACAACTTTTTTTTACTTATACTTGTGTATTTAGCAGTTAACGCAATATTTCAATGACATGATGCTAAACTCGACCCTCTAAACCTCTATCCGGCCAGCAATTTATAACACGGTACGTAACTCGATCGCGTACGTGATTAGTGTGGTAAGAGATATTGAGATGGATAGGTAAGATTTAGCTAGGAAGCATGGTAGGAAGGGAATTGAAGGTGATGAGTAAGAAAGAATAGTGTCACGAAATTCTTGCTACCGTTTATGGTAAATGCCTTAGTCTCACAAGAAGAAGTAATAAAGAGGGAAACATGTGATAGTAGATCAGCTACGTGCAGTGCCCTTTCCGTTGTGTATATAATTGAGAGGTCATATTCATGATAAGATCCATAAATCAATATGATGGTGCAATATATATGACTATGGAAACTTTAACGTGGCATTAAAGCTTCAAGTAAAAAGTGCATTAATGAAGAAAACACCACCGTACCCCGTTGAGACTTGAGAGTACGTAATTCCGCGTAGGTTCAATATAATTCTCGATTTTATATTATATGTTTAAACCTACCAAAAAATAGCAGGGCGTATTTGATGTACCAAAGTATGTCGTTAACATGCTAAATTTTGTTAGAAGAACATTAGCGATGAAGTTTTTGACGTCCGAAATTATTGGTAAAATTAACCTTGCTAAATCAAAATATTGTTGAGTTTTTTTTTGAGGTTTTTTTTTTTTTTAAAAAAAATAATGAAAATCAATTTTTAGATGTACCGGTATATTAATAGGTACATTGAAAAGTTATACTACATTGGAATTGAAATTCGTTGGGAATTTATAAGAGATTTGTTATAGAATAGAGTACTTTAGAAATCATGCACGTTTGAAATTTGCTATTGTTTGATTATGATGATCTATAATTTGTTATTATTAATTATTCATTGGAAGTGACTAACAACATCACATCAGTTACCGAGTACTGACAAAGGCCTTCAACAAATTTGATCACAATTAAGTTAATAAATACAATTAAGTTAATAAGCACGCTCACAAAGTTTTGACTATCAAGAGAACTCTCTTATTAGATAGGGTTGGTCCGGTTGGATGGAATCATTTTGTGAAAAAAAAAATGATGAAAATGAATATGATAAAAATGTACAACAATACAACATCAACAACAGTGCTTTAATTGATTTAAAGACTGGCACCATCTTATTAAATAACTACGTACCATTATGGGGTGTGGTTAGGTTGCTAACTTAATTATACTTATTAGTCAAGCTAGTGGGAGAGGTAATTAATGCATATAAATTATTTGATGGAATTTTAAAAATAATTTTTGAAATATTTAATGATGTACATAAATGCTAAGTGAATGTCAACGTTTGTAGCCTTATACGTAGGTAACATTGTTTATCAATGTTTTAAGTCTTGACTATGGTAATTAAGAATGCCTTGCTGTCGGCTAGATATCCTATTGGCCATTGATTAATATCTTTAAAATTTTCAAACGAAAGTCTATGACTTTAAATAAATATGAATATATCGGTTAACGTTGATAAAATAGGTAAAAATGGTGGGTCACCATCTAAATTATCTACGCAAAATTTTTCCTCTCTATAAATATGTCTGAGTGAATAAGATCGTTGCCACTATATAAGTGTTCTAATATGTTAATTATTAATTAAGATATAAGAGTGATACATTTTTCATGTATTTTGATTTATCAATAGATTTGCACATGCACGTTTTCACGTATTTTGATTTATCAATAGAAGGAATTAACTTAGCTCGCAGGCACAACTACTACATGGGGATGTGCACTGGGTAAAATCAATTCTTGTGTAATTGTATGTAAATCACTAAATCGCACACACAAGAGAAGTAAATTGCAATAGAAATACCCATTGTGATGAGCTAGATCAAAACGGTGTTGACAAAAGTGGAACTAATTGTGACTTTCTATCTTTAAGATAGATATATAATACGTCGAGGAATTATGGTGGTATCTCAATATCTAAATTTTGCCCACCAAGTCAAATATTATTAGATATCATAATGGTAAGACATAAAATTTTACAAGAATTATATATTACTCATCACAACATTTGTTATACGAGAAAACTCTCTCAACATCCATTACGTACTATGTGTGTTACTCTTTCATTACTTCCACTAATAAGTCTAATTGACTTTCAAGCAAGAGTTGGCATACATGTGACACTAGACTTACCACATCTCTGTAAATGATACTCCGTATTTTCTTTTATTTTAAAATTTCATTATGCTCTTGAAGGGATTAAATTATGCTATCATTACCTCTACAATACTGTCTCACCTTAAAAAATAGTTTCACTTTCAATAAAATAAATAAATATATAATAATAAAAAAAATAGAAAAAGTAAAAAAAAAAAGTATAGGAAAGCTGCCAAATGACAGCTTTGCTGCTATTTGACAGCTTTCCTTGTCCTTTGCGAGTTTTCTAAAAAAGAAAGCTTGTAAGACATGTAAGTCACAAAAATAAATAAATAAAATTATTTTACACAAAAGCATGCGATATTATCTTGTAATTGGTAAAATTTATGAGAAGAGGGTAAACTTAGCGTCTATTTCTTGCTAGCCTGCAAGTCAAAAATGTCAGACTTGATATTTTTAAAATTTTAGTAGAATCTATAAAAAGTGAAACAAAATTATAAGGAAAAAGATAGCTTTAGCCTACCCTATGGCTTATACTTGATCAGTTTCGAAATATGTAGGTCGTCCTTACTCCTTAGCATTTACATTTACCCAAAGAAAACCATTTTATGAGTGGTCGTCTAGTAACCTAGCTAATATCGAAGTGTCAAAGGCAAAAGTCAAAGGGTTAGGTATCTAAGTGGTCCTATATATATACTTCTGAAATTTGAGGTTTTCTAATTTTTTCTTCAATTTATTTCTTAATATTTTATGTTTTGATGGAAGATTACTTAATTAATTTTTTCAATATTTAATTAGTTAGTGTACTTTTTTTTGTGACTAGAAAAATTTATAGTCACTATTCAAGAGCGTGTGCACGGAGAACTCTACTTTATGGAAAAGTTGGAACATAAATCTAAAGAGAAAAGTTTATCCTCAAAAAATGTTCGACACACCTTGAAAGCAACACTAACAGTAGACTATGTCAAACACATACACTCATGAGTTATTTTTGTAGTGTAGTTAGAGACTAGAGGCACTACTTGAGACTTGACGAAGATGTGCAATCTTAAGGGGCGCATTCCATGTCACCTATTGATGAGAACTTAAACTAACATATACTGTTTTAGTCGAACACATACACTCATGAGTTATTTTTTGTAGTGTAGTTGGAGACTTAGAGCCCAAATTCGTTATCACATTCCCTCATAGGTTATATGACATTCTCAAGAATTAATGTTAATTACCTTATATCAATACATTTATTGAACCAAACATATATTCCTAAGAAAAATGTCAAAGTGCATGCGATTCCAAGTATTACTTAAATTAACTTCACGTACGTGGCTTACATTGATTGCGACAAAAAGAAAGAAAAGAGATGTGAAATTTTTTACCATAATCATATATCTAAAAAGTCATGTATGAATTGGTATTTTTACCTGAAAGTTGCTTCGACAAAAAGATTAAAATCTCATCTAATTAATGCATAAGGGCATATTTACTTTTGTGCATTGCATGTGTTGCTAAACAATTGGTACACTTGTAATGACTATTAAAATTATCCATCAACGTCTATTTTTCATCATCCATAATAACATATGATATGTACAGTCATATCTACTACAAGAAATAATACGTGTAATGTTAGAGAGTAAAAATCTTGTGACATGTGTTGATTTTATTAGGATTTAGGAAAAGAGAATAAAAACAAATAAAAATTAAAATTTGAATTTTTTGAATTAATCAGAATATGTGATACCAGATTACCAGTAAAGAATAAAAAATAAATTAAAATGTGAAAAATATAAACTATAATTGAGCATGTGCGGTCCTTCACCTCATAACTTCAATGCCCTGTTAGCTACAACACTAACAAGATGAGTATCCTTTTAACAGTATTAATATGATTACTCGATAATGTATTTGTAGTTGGATTAAGACATCTCATAACAACATAGGGCTAATTATATAAATATTTTTTTTGGATAGACCACGAGGTGTCCTGAATAGGCCGACTCTAAGTGTAAGAGACATCTTTAAACCCGTACCATATTCAGACTAATCCCCGTTCGCACCGGGCCAGCCCAATTAAGGGGTAAAGTGCTGACCAGATTGGTTTTTTCATACAAGAGGGGGTTCAAACTTCCGACATCTTTTAAGGGACAAGAGTGCACGATTACTCACGCCAATCAAGCTAATTAATTATATAAATATTTATATCCAAGTTGTGTATTGTAGGTGGCAATGCTTTCATGACTAGTTCAAGAAGTCCATCATCAATGTAATACAATATATAAACCCCACTACTTTGACATGTTCAAATCATTTCAATCGCTATTACATCTTTTTCTTTTGTGTCTTGTAATTTTTGACAAATAAAAACAAGGATGGAGGCCGGGAGAGGGTTAGATATCGAAAATGAGGCATTTAGTTCATCAGTTAAGTATGCAGAATAGTTTTTATGTATTGTTCAAAAAGTTAAAAAGAAAAAATTAAAACAATCAAAGTCAATGTCAAGGCCCAAACAATTAATTTTAGCAATAACTTCTTGATCTAATAAGCTGAGACACAAAAGTTTCCTCTAACTAGGGTGAGAAAAAAATCGGACCGACCGAGAAAGCGAAGAACGAAAATCGAACTGTTCAGAATATTTCGATTTTCGATTAATAACTTAGGAACGAAAAGTGAGTATGACCAACACTTAGAGGAACGAATTCTACAATTACCTTATAACTTAGGAACGGAATATGCAATTTTCCCTTTTTTTTTTGACTTAGTTAACCATCATTAAGCCCCAATCATGCTTGGATCACAGCCAATAATAATTACGCCACTCCTTGTGATATTATTATCAACTAGAGCGGCGGCTTTGACAAAGGCAGTCTTAATTGAAACTGTCTTTATATAATTTGGCTTGCTTGCTTTCTGCACCTTGTTTTACTATACTTAATTCCAAGTAGTTTAATTAGGTCAATTATATATGTATGTTGACTTGTTCCAACCAGCATTGATTATTAGGGCATATATTGTATCAATAATAATGTATATGCTTTGAGAAGTAATTAAATGAATAGTAGTCAATGCATCAAAGATTAGGTGTATTCATCAATTCGTTAATAAGTTGTAGTGTAATTGGGAATAACCCTAACCAAGTTGATCGGGTGGTTGACTTGATAATAGTACGATTTCAAGTTTGATTCCTTGTTAGAGTTGTGACTACACGTTTTGAGTATTGAGAGTAATAATTATAACCTACTCCTTCGAGACCCGATTATGTCTCGAGGAGGTGTACATACTATAGCCTTGACTGCAAATTATACCATTAGCAAGATATTCATATTATATGCTTGCAGTTAATATATTAGGGAAAAATGTAATTTATGCCCTCACAAATATGTCAATTATCAATGTCACCCATAAATTATCAGTGGTATAAATGTTGCCCATCAATTTTCAAAACGGGACATGTATATATTGCCTCCTCTCTTGAATTATTATTGGTGTAAATGTGGTTACCCGTCGTTTCTGTTCGAAGACCACAATTTTTTCCCCTCCATTTATCTTTCTTCGTTTGTTCTTCTTCCGCCGACAACAATATAATGTTTTTCTTTCTTCCTATAGGGAAAGGCAATATATGTTACGTTTTTTAAATTGAGGGGCAACATTATTTACACCACTAATAATTCAATGGTGACATTGATAATTAACATATATATTTGTGAGGGCATAAGTTACAATTTTCCCTAATATATTATGTACTTCGCTTCCGTTAACAGATTATTACCTGTAAATAAATTGAAGATATATAAAATTTTAATTATAATCAATATATCAATATATAATTTACTTACTGAAGGTACATAATATATTAACTGTAAGTACATAATACGTTAATAACTAAATGTACATATTAGCTGCAAGTATATAATTTAAACCGGATTCACTGTGCGTACGTATAGTACACTTTATCCACAATATAATAATTGAGCCTTGACTTAGCCATGTCTTTTAATTCTAATACATTCTTTGTAAATCTTAATTTTTATATAATTACTTTATTGGGTCATACCCAATCAATGTTGACTATAATATTATATAACAAGTTAACAACCCTAACATTATTTATTCAAAATTGAAAGGCCACACATACACACATATACGCGGTCTTTAGGAAATCAAATCGTGTGTACTCCTAACGAGTAACGACCTATCAGGAAACATGGATATAATAATTATTTTACTATTTTGGTAGGCATCATATTATTTTTTAATAATAGTTTGAAATTTTCAAATTAAAAAAAAATACTTTTTTATTACTCAATTAATTATCTTGAAGCCTATATAAGTAGGGCGATTCAAAGTTGAGAATACCCATCATTCTATTGCACTATTCCTTCTTTCACCTCCAAACTTGGCCAACATATATATACACTAAACCCATAATCCTTAGCTTTAATAGTTTGTTGTGCTATATTATATTATTGTAGTTTTAGTGAAGAGAAAATGGAGAAGATGAAGCAAAAGATTGGGGAGTCACGTATGGTTCACAAGATTAATGAGAAGCTTCATCTTGGGTTGGAGGATAAGCTACACAAAGATGGAGACCAGAAGGAGAAAGAGCAAGACGATGATCATCATGTTGATGAAAGTAAGCCCCCAGAGGATGATCAGAAAAGGAAATCAGTTAGAAAGACGGTCAAAAAGATCGCGAAAAAGATTGTTCATCATCGTGGCAATGGAAAGCGTCGGGGAGGGGGAGGGGGAGGGGGAGGGGAGGAAGGAGAGGGCGAAGAAGAGGAGGAGGAAGAATATGAAGTAGAGGAAGTAGAGGAAGGAGGGGAGTTCGAATTTGAACTTGATTTTGGTTTTTAATAGCTAGGTTTATTGTGATTCGAATTCAATCTTGGTCATTTTTTTTTCTTTTATCTTGGTCACTTTATGTTTATGTAATATGTTTATTTTCATGTTTATACATTCATATATGTATAAATAAATAAATAAACGAATTTGTTTAAGAGTGACTTTGTCATATGCCCAATGGCTCTTAATTATTATTTGACTTTGTCATATGCCTAGTGGCTCTTAATTATTATTTATGTGACCACAAATCTTTGCCCATAAAAACAAAAATATCTTGCGTTCAAGACTCTCACACCTCAGTCTCATGGTGACTCAGTTTATTTAGGTGACAATGAAAACCTTACTTACAAATTAAAGACAAAATTTTCTCTCTTCCAACACTCAGGATCCAATCATATTAGGTGTAACTTACACACTTTGGCTACCAGAGTTTGATTCTATGTCCTAGTTTAATTATAATTTATCACTAAAAAAGCAACTAAGTTGCACATACGAACAATGACAACGCGACATGAATATCTTCGGTGTTTTTTTCTCTCCTCAACTCTCTTTAGATGGTGTAGTGGAAGGTATGTAATCACTTAGAGGATTAGAAGATAGTTGTATGTTATTAGGTCATATGGAAATTAAGTCAAATATGTATATGATGATATCTCATTTTAAATGGATTCAAATCTAAAGTGTACTGGTTATTGAATAATGGAGATCACAATATAAACATTCAAATCTAAAGTGGTTATCATAACATTAGTGACAAATTGTAATTATTGTTGTAATTTTTGTTAAGAAATTATAAAGCGTCAAGTGACATATAACCTGTTATTCTCGTAGCCTAATTTGCTTTAAGCCCGATTTTCGGCAGTTTAATTTATTGTTTTCTCCCTCACCATATACTTGTGGCATGCAGTCTATGCATGAAAGATTTGACAAGACCGCGAACCGAGCTAACTGCAGCAAGAGGTGAGACGAGATACCAAATCCATATATGTGAAGGACAGGAGAGCCTTGGGATCTTGGCCTGCATGCGAAATGTACATCTCGACCGGGAAGTATATGGTGAGAGGCTAGAAGGCAATGGAGGCCAAAGATGTCATTGAAGAATGGGAAAATCCTGGCTACACCACAAAAGCTGTCATCTGATTCAGCCTGAAAAGACTAATACAAAAATTTCCTAGGAATTGAATGGGAACCTGATGGTGTGTTCACATAGTAACATAATATGCAATATTTAGGGTATTCATGATCGTACTAACCTCCAGTTATAGCTCTTAATCAAATGACCTGGGGTAGACCCGGCGTCTACTGAGCAGTATAGGTTTATAAGGTCTGATTGAATAACAAAGTTATTCAGCCTAACCAGACTACTTAATAAGTCTAATGTCTCTTAATTCTAGGACATTATTTTTTCCGCACAGGCAACGCACACCCGTGCAACACCTGTGCGACACCCGTGCAACGCCTGTGCAAAATTAACATAACCACCCCTAGCTGTTTTTCACCATTTTATTATGATATGATCGATGAGCGTGCACGCGCACACACAAATATATATATTAAATATCTCAAATTCATATTAGAATAACAATGATTGAATTGGTTCTTAAAAAGTCAATCTCAAATTCATAAATTAAATACTAGAATAATAATTTCAAGTTTGCATTAAGCTTCAACATCAACCAGCAATGATTGAATTGGTTCTTTTCCATTTTAAGCAAGTTGGCAGCTGGAGATGTTCGGTGGATGTAATATTTTGTACTTTTCAAATTTAATGGATTCAATTTGGGCTAGGATTTGAAGTGGGCTAAGCAGATGTCATTTGGAGAATTAGACATTTAGCCCATTAGAAAATAATTCAATGAAATTTTTTTTATTACTATTTATTAAATAGATTATGAAGAGAAATCAAATTAAAGAATTAGTCAGAAGTCACACTAGGAATCTGTTAGTGCAAATACAAATACTATGGTCCTAACTCCTAACATAAAATTATAGGTTGAGTTCAAGCTTACATCTTACATGAAATACTAAAAAACAATGTAACAATAGTAATGGAGAAAAAAGATGAGTTTGAGTAGCTTAGAGCTCTCAAAGTTATGAATAAAATGTATCCAAATTGTCCATTTGTTTAGTTACAAAAATAGTATTTATACCTGTTATTCTAGAATATAATTATAATTTATATAAATGGTTATAAATGAAATAATTACACGTGTCATCTTCAATTCTCTTGTGCCTTCCATGACTTAAATTTACTGGGCACAAGGTCTTACTCCGTCCGTTTAACGATCCGGGTGGCACGAGAGCTGGCCCAGGGCAATCGAACCCGAGTTCTCCAGAAATTATTCCCGATAAAGAGAGTTCACTTGCCACTTGAGCTACCTCATTGGGTTATTTTAGTTCAGTTGTTGAGTTGTGTTGTGTAAGTAAAACAATGAAATTAAATTGTCGGGAATGAAGAAGCAATTAAAGTTATTTAATGGTGAGATAGATAATCCAACTAACTATTGTCTACTTGTTTTCATTGTTGTAGTCTTGTGCACACTGAGACACAAGAAAGCCCTTTGTTTTACAACCCTTTTCGTACTTAATTTTTAATCCTCAAAATAAATCTTTACTGATTCCGGAGTCTGACTGTTTCTTAATATTACGGAGTAGTACTTTTAATAATTGGGATGGTTTTATGCAGATCGAATAATTTTCTGTAAAATCGATGTCGATTTGTATAATGATGATGTGTGATATGATCTATTTTCTTTAGATACAATATAAAGCTGTGGCTTATGCAATTGAAAGTGACTGTAGAATCAATTAATCAAATACTACCATTATTTCTTTATGTTTATTTTTCTAGTTTATTTTGATCTATATAATAAAATACAAAACAAACGGCCCGAAAGAAATGACCAAATAGATTGAGCATAATTTTTGTATTCAAATATCACAAATTTTATTTTACCTGATATCCTCTTAGTTTAGTCTACGGCATAAGATCTTTCAAGTGCAGTACGGACGTACAGTACGTTAACATTTCTCTCAGTCTCATGTGATTTGTGAACTATAACAAGTCAAATAGCGATGTTTACCTAATAGTCTAGTACATACCCTAGGATAATAATAATTACGAGTCTTTGCCATCTAGAAAAATATACATACAACAAAGCCTAGGGGCATTGGTGAATTGAAACTTGCTCCCCGTGACAGAGTATGAGATTAAGTTGGATTTTTTGTGTACAAATATATCCAGTATAACAAAGTTGAAAACTTGAGTATGGTACGAACATGAATTAGTCTGAGTATGATACGGATTTAAAGGTGTCTTCTACAGTTAGGACCGACTTAGTATAGCTCGTGGCTTTACCAAAATAAATAAAAAATACACACAATAAACTATGTGATTCCTAGTAGTTATACACAAGCCGGACAACATATAGAACAAGTCTTCTTCGTACTTGTCACCCCCCATCTGTCACTCCATTGTTAAAGCCGGCACCTCTTCTCTCTCTTACAGCCGCCGCTCTGATTTGGTGTCAAGAAGTGGCGGAAACACAGAGAAGATAAGAACAGGAAAGTGAGAAAACATAGCAGAAAGATGGATAGGCTAATAAGTTTGGAGCCGTCGAATGTGGTCACTGTGAGAATCGAACCCGGCCAGAAATGTTCCGGCGAGTTAACGTTAAGAAACGTCATGTACACCATGCCGGTGGCGTTCCGCCTCCAGCCGCTCAACCGGAGCCGCTACTCCGTCCGGCCGCAGTGCGGGATTATATCGCCGCTCACCGCCGTCACCGTGGAGATTATTTACCATCTCCCTCCCAACGCCGTCGTCCCCGACTCGTTCCCGCACTCCGACGACTCGTTTCTGTTGCATAGCGTCGTGGCTCCCGGCGCCGCCGTTAAGGATCCGGCGTCGACGTTTGATGCGGTTCCGAACGATTGGTTCACTGCGAAGAAGAAGCAGGTGTTTATAGATAGTGGGGTTAAGATCATGTTTGTTGGCTCGGCGGTGTTGGCTCGGCTTGTGGCTGAGGGATTGATGGATGAGGTTCGGGAAGTGCTTGAGAAGAGTGAGCCGGCTTGGAAGCCGGCGAACGCCATGGATTCCGACGGTCAGACTTTGCTCCATTTGGCTATTGCTCAGAGCCGGCCGGATCTCGTTCAGTTGCTGCTTGAGTTCGAGCCGGACATCGAGGCTCGGAGCCGAGCCTCAGGTTCGAGCCCGCTAGAAGCGGCGGCAGTTGCCGGGGAGTCGTTGATCGTGGAGATTTTATTGGCGAATAAAGCCAGTACGGAGAGATCCGTTTCGTCATCGTGGGGCCCGATTCACCTCGCGGCCGGTAACGGCCACGTGGAAGTGCTGAGGCTTCTGTTACTAAAAGGAGCTAATGTGAACGCGCTCACAAAAGACGGAAACACCGCTCTGCACCTCGCCGTTAAAGGGAGAAGACGGGACTGCGCGCGGCTGCTGTTAGCCAGCGGCGGCGGCGCGAGAGCCGACGTCCGAAACGGCGGCGACGGCGACACGCCGCTGCACATCGCCGCCGCCTCCGGAGATGAGCAGATGGTGAGGCTCCTGCTCCACAAGGGAGCCGAGAAGAACATCCGAAACAAGTACGGCAAAACGGCCTACGACGTCGCGGCGGAGAACGGCCACGGCCGCCTCTTCGACGCGCTCCGTCTCGGCGACGACCTATGCGCCGCCGCGAGGAAAGGCGAGACGCGAAAGATCCAGAAGCTTCTGGACCACGGAGCCAACCTCCACGGGCGAGATCTACACGGATGGACCGCTCTCCACCGATCCGCCTTCAAAGGGCGCGTGGACGCCGTCAAGGCGCTGATCGACCAAGGAATCTCCCTCGACGCGCGTGACGAAGACGGATACACCGCCCTCCACTGCGCCGTCGAGGCGGGGCAGGTGGACGTGACGGAGGTGCTGGTGAAGACCGGAGCGGACGTGGAAGCGCGTACGAACAAGGGCGTGACGGCGTTGCAGATCGCGGAGGCGCTGCATTTCTCCGGCATCACCAGGATACTGGTGCAAGGCGGCGCCTACGACAGAGATGGATTCATCAACAGATTCACCTCCAAATCTACAAAAGTGTGGAAAGATGAGACTGAAATTGAGCCAATGATGAAGAAGAAAGTGAGCAGAGCGCCAAGAGTTCGACGTAGTAGCTTTGATCGCAGTGTTCCATTGGCCGTCGTCTAAAAATCTGGTCTGCAGATTAATATTATATTCTCTCAACGCCATTGATGATATGTGTGTGCATGCATGCACTCATTCAACTAGCAACTTTTTGAATTGAATTGAACAGATTATGCATGCATGGCATTTATGTTTGCATTTTAATGTTGTAATATTTATTTTCTCCAAGCAATAATAATATATATGGATTATGTTTATATGACAATAGATTAGTGATGGGTATGTGTATAATATATGGAGATTGGACTTGGTACATAAATGATTGTTTACAATACAAATATGTGTTATATTATTGCATGTGTTATTATTTTCTAGCTAGTAGCTAGTTTAACTAATTTAATCATTCTTAATTTGGTATCAAATCAAATTCTACCAAGTCAGGGAAGAATTGGGTTACTATAAGTACAACGTGAGGCGGGGAAAGGCCGGTAAACTTTTGGGTAATGAAGTTTACTTATAATATAGGCATGTGTAGCCCGGAGGAACCCGAGGCATTTTGTAGGTATGTAATTTGGTTGAAATACGTACAATTTGTATAGAGCTCTCGGGCATGGGATATATTTTGATAGAATTTTAGGGAGGAAGAGAGGTAATTTTGGGTAGATGTAGATTTAGTAGATGTTTTGATTCATAAGGAGCCGGAGAGAGTTGTAGAAATCACTCCTCCACTTCTTAGTCTTTTTTTTTTTTTTCTCTTCTTTTGTAGTAGAAGAATAGATGGTGAGTAAACCTACAATAATGGGGTATTTATGGGTAATTTAATGAGAGTTATGGGTAATTAATTGGTGGTTAATGGAATTTAATGTCACAACTAATGAGATGAGAAGTTATGGAAGGATGATTTAGGAAGCTCACGTCCCGAGTGCCATGCCCGACTACTTGCTAGGTGATACTAACTGGGTTCCCATATTGAGTATTCATCAAGTGTACGTGATTTGAAAAGATTACATGGTTGTTGAAGGGTGCAATGTCTTCCCAGAGGACATTAATTTGTTGAAGTTATTAATTATATCAAGATGTGTAAGAGTGAGATGGACCATCAATAAGATATCAAGTTAGTACATATTTATAAAGAGTAGAACATGGTCATGGGTTTCCTTGCAAATAATGTGATGTTTTCTTTGAGTTTTTCCCTCTCCTTTGATCTAATAATATAATAATACTCCGTAATAATCTAAACATATGCTCTTTTCACTTGATACAGACATTGTTATTATTTAATCATATAGGTAATCTTCTTGTTTGACAAATATATCAAATTTTGCAATTAGAAAAGGATGAATCCGATAAGGTTCCAACTAATCAAAGTATCTTCTTAAACTTCACGAACATATTCTAAAATTTGGATTTGGTAAGCAGGCTCTTTCAAGGTGAAACTTGCATAAATTGACTGCATGTATTTATAAGGAAGTTTAATTTGCAACGCCTGGCCCACCATGAATAACACCAATCATTATACCGTAGGCTATTATGATCGATATTTTAAGATAAATTATCGATATACGAATTATTTTTAGTATATTACTTAAAAGTTAAAATGAACTTATGGAGATAAAAGTTTATTATCAAAATGGTCCCTCGACTATTGTAAAATTATCAATTTAGTTCTTGAAAATATTTTTTGCTCAATTAAGTCATCGATTTTAAAAATTTTAATTAATTTGGTCCTCTGTTGATTTTGGTGTTAAACAATCGTTAAATCGGAACCAAATTGATAATTTTACTATAGTCAATGGACCATTCCGGTAATTAATTTTTGATTGAAATGGTCCTTTGACTATAATGAAATTACCAATTTGGTCCTGATTTAACGGATATCAAACGGTAAAATAAATGAAGGACCAAAATGGTTAAAATTTTCAAAGTCGATTACTTAATTGAGCAAGAAAAATTATCGAGAACCGAATTGGTAATTTCGTAATAGTCGAGAGACGATTTCGGTAATAAACTCTAGAGATAATCATAAGCGAAGTTAGTCAAGTTGTTGACTTGATAACCACAATGTTACAAGTTTGACTCATAATAGGAGCGAGTGGGTGACCAGTTGGACTTTAGTATATAGCACGTTGCGATCCTTCCTCTTTATTTGGTAAGTAGAGCAGGAGGAGAGAAAATGACCATCTAACGCCATTGGCTAGCTGGTGAACATGCATGGTCCAAGAAGGAATCACACCAAATTATAACTTAAGGGGATCAATTATCATTTATTGTTTGCTTAATGTAATTTAAGTAACATGTGTCTAGCTAGCTACCAACCCAATTGTTGGCCAAATTAAAAGTACCCAAAACCTACATTATGAAATAGACATTTACCAACCCCTCCACTATCCATGTCTATTTAATATTTAAGTACTCCAACAACAACAACAAAAAATTATTTCACTCTTATTCTTCGAAAATATTTAGTAATCTTATACTTTTATTTCCCAACTTTACTATGTTTCCGAAGGGATATAATATATGTCAACATGTTGGCCTAATAAGACCTACCCCAACAACTAAGGAGATCGGAAAAGGTTTAATTTTCCAAGTGACCACGGACCATGTCTATACTCAGATGGTAAGTTAACTATGTACAATCTAACAATAGACAGACAATTGCACCCACTTTTCAAAACCAGACATCTACTAGCAATGTTAAGTTGGGTGTGGTCAATTAAGTTCTAGGACATGATTACAATTAGGTTATACTTGTATTTTAATTAACCTCATAGTGACTCAAAAGCCAACCCCTTATAATGCCTATTAATAGTAGTAATACCCTATCATTCATGAGAGGAGATAGCCGAGTTAGCTCGAACTCCCTAAGACCCTAACTATTGAAGAAGGACCATTTCGCTATTTGAGATACAAAATAAATGGCAGATCCTTTTTCAAAGGTATTGAAAAGACAATATACACAATTGCATCAAATTGATCTCATCTACTCTTGCCCTTCGAGTTTTGGTACATATAATTCTTTGCTCGAGTCATGCTTGTAATTTTGAGTTTCACCTTATATATTGTATTAGTATCATAATTAGTAGTACAGTGTTGGGGAGTTATACACAATTTTTTTTATGAGCATGCATTGACAATTTTTTTTTATGAGCATGCATTGATATATTGTAAAAATTTTGTAAATTTATGAAAAATAATTAGTTTTAAATTTATAAAAGAAAATGGTTAATGCCCTTATGTTACCACTCACATGTGGCAAGTTTTAATTGGTTTGTTTGTTTGTTTTTGTTTTTTTTGTTTTTTTTTTTTTCATATCTGAACCAATTAAAACTTATCATATTAAGAAGTGGTAAATTTGTGCGTGATAAATATAATAAAACTAAACATTGTCATATATAATTATAAGGTATACATAAAAATCGTAATGTCTCAATTTCTGGGGAAAAAAAAGAAAAAAAAACTTGTCAACAACTACCCTCCCAACAATTTTAATTTTTAATATTTATTCTTCACATCATTGGCACGAGGCGACTACCAAACACAAGCTACGAATGAACGAGTGATCAGGTAGAGATTCTTATTGAAGCCTCTTATTTGCACGTCTCAAATATCCAACAACAATATTCTTTCAAGATTCCAAATTAAACTCAGAACCGGAAGTCATGAGTTTGATTCTTGAATTGTCAACATCCTCTCGATCAAGCCTATTGTACATTTGTATATGATCTTTCTAGTGTGACTTGTCTTTTCTGTATAATTTACATAATTTATTTAGTGCACATTCTTAAATAATAGTTGTGAGTTTTTGTCGTCACCTCAAAAGAAAAAGCTTAACAGCATATGCAGTACAAAGTATATTCATAAAACTATAAAAGTGCATACAATTAAGAATGCTAAAGGATTAAGGCGGTTTGGTAATCCACCTAAGTCAATTTTAAAAATTCTAAGAGAAGAAAAGTTGGGTACAATTAGGTGGTCAAATTCTACTTCAGGTTAGAAGATGATGAGCTCTTATTAGGAATATAAAATATATCCCCTTCTAGCTTAGTATTAAAAAAAAATGCATAAAATCTTGAAAGTGGTGATAGGGTGGCTGGATAAAACATATTTATTGTATCAGAATGTATAGGATTTTTTTTAGTACTTTTTCAACCTATTAATTAAAGGTACAAAGAGTTAGCAGTCGCCTCCACGAGGCTCAATCCCACTCTCATTCATATGGAAGTGTAAACTGGGTGTCACTAAACCACATGGTTTTTAGTATAATTTACCTTTTTTAATTTTTTTTTTAATAAAGAACTAAAATTTATAAGGAATAACACTACTATTTATTGCTATACTACACTTTTTTGTTTCCGCTAAAACTAAATTTTCTGTATAAATATAAATACCTAATTTTAATACTTAATGTTAAAATGATACGAAGTAGTTATATTGAAATATTTTTTTAAAAAAAAGATAATAGTACATCGATTTAAGAAAATGCCATAAAATTATAGTTGTAGAATCCATATTATATTAAAAACTACGGTCAATAATTTGGGTAATAATTATGATATATTAATAATTATTAAAGTAATAATTTTAAAAGTAGTAAATGATTAAATATAATTATAATATTATTTAATATATACTAACAGTAGTATAACGATATAAAGGTAATTTTGTCCGATAAAAATGATAATACAATTTTTGTAACATAATATACAACTCAATAAGCATATAAATCAATGGTACTAAATTGGACTCACTCTTATAATTTTTTTTTATAGATTATATTAGATTACAATTTTCAGTCTTGAAGTGGTATATACTTTTTTACAAATTAATTCCATTTTAGTCATTAACTATGGTAATATTTTCAATGGGTTAATACCAGCTAGATATGGTCCTGACTATTAACATTTACTTAATTAGGTAATCTATTTAAATTTTTACTATATAAATTCCGTTGAGTACTAAAATGTTGCCTAATTAGTTCCTTTATTACCATTCTCATCGTCAATTTTTTTTTTTTTTTGAAAACCATCATCGTCAAATTTAATATAGTTTCTAAATATATAAATTTTATATACCAAATATTAAATTTAATGTTACGAAAAATTGATTAAAAATAAAAAATACTATATGTATTCTCATTTTTTACTTCTAACTTTTTCTACAACCTACAAAATCTTGATATAGCAAAGAAAATAATTTATTAATATCTGCCACATCAAAAAATAAAATTTAAAAAGTAAGAATTAAAAATCTTTGTAGTAGAAGTGTAGAACTCCTCCAAATTACTCAAATTGTCCAATTAACTAAATTAGACACATAAAATAAAAATTATGGAGCATTTTTATAGAAACACTTCACGTAAACAATAAATAAAGATAAAGATACAGTAAAAATTGATAGTATGTGGGGCCCAGGTAGTCAGATCTACCATTTCACCAACTCCCGTGGCTAAACTCCAGGCTCCAGCCTACATAAACCGTTCACTCTCCCTCCTTCAACCTCGCGTCTTCTTCTTGCTCTTCGCCTGTCGACCTATCTAAGCGGAAGAACCAGTCACTCCTCACTCCTCTCCCGTTATCTCTTCTCCTAAAGGTACGCTGCGGCTCCCATGCCGCTACACGCCTCATTTCTCCTACTATTTCTGTTGCTCAATTCACTCTCTGCACTCGCACATCGCTCTTTTAATCTACTTGCTTCTTCGTCATTTTCTTCGTATTATTCTTCGTCTTGTTGGTGCAAGTGTTCACTTGTGAGTTGTGATTGAATCTATATAGGTGAGACAATCCGAATTTGTGATTGATTGATTAATTTTTCGTGCTGCGTTATAGTAATAGTAAGCTGTCGTGAATTTTTTTATTGAACGATGATGAAACAGTAGATCTGATTTCTGGAAAGTGGAGTTTCCAGATATAGATCTGGATTGAGTCGTTCCTTGCTGTGGATAGATCTGATGATTAAACGTGTATTCGGTGTCTTGTGAGTATATATAAGCTTTATTAATGTAATTTACCTCCTGCATTGTGTGGTGTATTGTTTTTCGCCTTGTAGTCTTGTCAATTTAGATCTCAGGCTTTGGAATAAAAAATTCTGATGGAGTTGCTGTTCGTTACTTATACTTTGCATGGCGGTTCTGTTCTGTATTTGTCAGCTTTGTCATCTTGCTATATTGTTTGTCACTAGTTTGCATTTCCCATACTATCATTGGAGAACGTTATGCTTAGTAATTGGTGACATTATATTGCTATAATGCCACATGCTATCGTCCATTTGTTGTATAATAACAGCTGCCTGTTATTACTCTGTATTGCCTAGGATAGGAGGAATGGTATTTTTTTCTGACCAGTTTAATGTAATATGTCATGATTTTGCATTGAAAGCTTTGAACCTTTTGATTATTGGGAAGATGAGATAATCCTTAATTCTTTCTTGAACAAACCAGAAAAATGGCATCTCACATTGTTGGATACCCTCGCATGGGCCCGAAGAGAGAGCTTAAATTTGCTCTTGAGTCTTTCTGGGATGGGAAGAGCAGTGCTGAGGACTTGCAGAAGGTGGCAACTGACCTCAGAGCTTCCATCTGGAAACAGATGGCTGGTGCTGGGATCAAGTACATCCCTAGCAACACCTTCTCTTACTATGATCAGATGCTTGACACCACTGCTATGCTTGGTGCTGTCCCACCTAGGTACAACTGGACTGGTGGCGAGATTGGATTTGACACCTATTTCTCCATGGCCAGAGGAAATGCCTCTGTCCCTGCCATGGAAATGACGAAGTGGTTTGATACCAATTAGTAAGTGATTTGATTGCTTTGTAATAATGTCTTCATTAGTCATTAATTACATGCAGAAATATCCTATTTATTTATGTGCTGATAATTTCATTTCATGATCCAGCCACTTCATTGTCCCTGAGTTGGGCCCTGATGTGAAATTCTCTTATGCTTCTCACAAGGCAGTGACTGAATACAAGGAGGCTAAGGCAGTATGTGATCCACAACTCTATTCTAGTGTCCTTTAATCATTTGACATTTGTATCACTGCCATTAATTTGCTTATCAACGAAATTTTAATTAGTTTCTTGACAATCAGTTGTACTTCATCTTTTGCTGGTGCAGCTTGGTGTAGATACTGTTCCAGTTCTTATTGGACCAGTGTCATACTTGCTGTTATCTAAACCTGCCAAGGGCGTTGAAAAATCATTCGCACTGTTGTCCCTTCTTGACAAGATCCTTCCAATCTACAAGTATGTATGATCTCAGTTTTTTATTAATTAATATGTTGTTAGGAATTAGTTCACATGGTAGCGCAAGCTTGGCATGACATGTTCATCTTAAATACAGGGAAGTTATTACTGAATTGAAAGGAGCTGGTGCTTCTTGGATCCAGTTTGATGAACCAAACCTTGTAATGGACCTTGAGCCTAACCAATTGGAGACATTCACTAAAGCCTACTCTGACTTGGAGTCAACTCTATCTGGTCTTAATGTTCTTGTTGAGACATACTTTGCTGATGTTCCTGCTGCGGCATACAAAACCCTCACTTCTTTGAAGGGGGTTACTGCATTTGGTTTTGACTTAATCCGTGGATCTCAGACCCTTGATTTGATTAAGGGTGGATTTCCTTCTGGCAAGTACTTGTTTGCTGGAGTTGTTGACGGAAGGAACATATGGGCAAATGATCTTGCTGGATCTCTTTCCCTTCTAGGATCTCTTGAGGGCATTGTAGGGAAAGGTATGCTTTCAAAAACATCCTTGAATCAATATTAATTTGTTAGTTCACCCTGAATGGTTCTTTATATTATTTGAATTTTCAGATAAACTTGTTGTTTCTACCTCTTGCTCTCTTCTCCACACTGCTGTTGATCTTGTCAATGAGACCAAGCTGGATGATGAAATTAAATCATGGCTTGCTTTTGCTGCTCAAAAAGTTGTTGAAGTGAATGCTTTGGCAAAGGCATTGGCTGGACAGAAGGATGAGGTATAATTCCATTTTTTTAAAAAAATCAAAATCATTTAAAAAGTCAAGATAGTTTTTGCAATATAAATCAGAGAAAATTTGTTTACAAATCATATGCATGATTTTTTATTTATAACTTGTGTGAAACTATTCCTGTTTGCCTTGGATAGGCATTCTTCTCTGCCAATGCTAAAGCCCAAGCTTCAAGAAAATCCTCTCCAAGAGTAACAAATGAAGCTGTTCAAAAGGCTGTAAGTGATGAATCGCAGCTCCTCTGCTTTCTTTCTAGCAATATTTGCAATTAATAGTTTGTACTGACTTACATACCTTTCCTATTCTCAGGCTGCTGGTTTGAAGGGTTCTGACCACCGTCGTGCTACAAATGTTAGTGCTAGACTTGATGCTCAACAAAAGAAACTTAACCTCCCAGTCCTCCCAACCACCACTATTGGGTCATTCCCTCAAACGGTGGAACTTAGAAGAGTTCGTCGTGAGTACAAGGCTAGCAAGTGAGTTGTTTTACTAGTTTTTTGCTGTACATCATTGGCATCATTTAAGCCTGTGTTCTGATAATACAATACTTTTTTAGGATCTCTGAGGAGGAGTATGTTAAATCCATCAAGGAGGAAATCAGCAAGGTTGTTAAGCTCCAGGAAGAGCTTGATATCGATGTTCTTGTTCATGGAGAGCCTGAGGTAACTAAATGTTATATATTGGGGTAATAAAAAATATTGTTTTTCTATTACTGCTATTACTGTTATTGTTGTTGTTATTGGGGTACATCTGTTGGGGGAATGGATTTCAAAACTCTACTGCTAATATCAGGAGAGGGCATTAGCTTATGACTCTGGTTAACCCTAATTGAAAAACATTGCAGTATACATCATCTTGTTTCACATTGTTTCACTGAACCCTGCTTTCAGATTTTGCAACGAAAGTTTGTATTTAGTTTCACTAAATTCGGATGTTTAATATGCAGAGGAATGATATGGTTGAGTACTTTGGAGAGCAGCTCTCCGGGTTTGCTTTCACTGCTAACGGTTGGGTTCAATCCTATGGATCTCGATGTGTGAAGCCACCCATCATCTATGGTGATGTTAGCAGGCCCAAGCCAATGACTGTCTTCTGGTCAAGTGCAGCTCAGAGCATGACTAAGCGCCCAATGAAGGGAATGCTTACTGGCCCTGTTACCATTCTCAACTGGTCCTTTGTAAGAAATGACCAGCCAAGGTAACAAAATGGAAGGGGAAACTTTTCATTCTATCTATCTTTGTAATGTTATAACTTAATGCTGATTTGGTGTTGCTCCATATTTCTAGATTTGAAACCTGCTATCAAATTGCTCTGGCTATTAAGGATGAAGTAGAGGATTTGGAAAAGGCCAATATCACTGTTATCCAAATTGATGAAGCTGCCTTGAGAGAGGGTTTACCTCTTAGGAAGGCTGAGCATGCTTTCTATTTGAAGTGGGCTGTTCACTCCTTCAGAATCACCAACTGTGGTATCCAGGACACAACCCAGGTGCTCTACCTCTTATTTTTTTTACATGATAGTTGATAGTTGATTACTTGGGCTTGTCCTCAAGTTCTACTCTACTTTACAGATTCACACTCACATGTGCTACTCAAACTTCAACGACATTATCCACTCCATCATTGACATGGATGCCGATGTTATCACCATTGAGAACTCACGTTCTGATGAGAAGCTCCTCTCAGTTTTCCGTGAAGGAGTGAAGTATGGTGCTGGTATTGGGCCTGGTGTGTATGACATCCACTCTCCCAGGATACCATCAAAGGAAGAGATTGCAGAGAGAATTAACAAGATGCTTGCAGTGCTGGACACCAACATCCTTTGGGTAAACCCTGACTGTGGTCTCAAGACCCGCAAGTACCCTGAGGTGAAACCAGCCCTAGAAAACATGGTGTCTGCTGCCAAGCAGATCCGCACCCAGCTTGCCAGTGCCAAGTGAGCTAGCCACTAAAATGGTCCATTGTTCTTAGATTAAGAAGGATTTCTCCATATTGCTTTAATTTTCTGTGATTGGAACCAAATATGTGTGACCTCAATGCTCCTCGAGCACCTTTTCATGTTTGACTTTTTAGTACACAATATGGTTGCTTTCAAAAAAAGTACACAATATGGTTTAATATGATTTTTTACGGTTTTGTTTTCTATATGTTGATTCCCTTTTTATTTTTTGGGGTGCAATTATCTGTTAGTGAATTCCACTCTCTCCCCTAAATTTCTCCATGAATCTTGCTACAAATTAATCATATTTCTTGGCAATGTACTATGTAGCCTTAAAAACGAAATATATTTATATTAACCCACCTAAAAAGCAGCAATACCCAATATTGTAATGTAATTAGGGGATCTTACAGCCTAATCCTAATTAGACTATGATTAGCCTATATAGCTATCTTTGTCTACTTTCAACCAATAAAACATCTCTCACCCAGTCACCCTCTCTTAAGCATCCTTGAGGTCAAATCGGGATAATTAACAGTTTGGCTAGTGTTGGGGATATACCCCTAAGCCCAATAAGCATTAGTCTAGCAAGGATAACTGCAGTGAGACTTGGAATTACTGGCTAAGAGACTTGGTTTGCACTTTGCAGTGCTTGTTTAGGTGACCAAGGCTACATGTTCTTATATACTTTCTCAACCTATCATTCAAAATTCTACTTTCAGTACGTACTTCTCTAAGCAATGTTGTATACATCTTTTTAGCTTTACTTTAATTCTTTAAAAAATGCTCTAAAATCAACTAGAATTGCACATAAACACGCAAATGAATCAAATAGTGAATAATTTGGACAATATCAAATTAAATGAGAAGCAAAATAAACTTAAATGTAAGGTAGAATTAGAAACAATAAGACACTTATTAAGCAACGATTATCAATTATGTTTTCCTGTGTCATTGATGATACTCTAAATGGCTTGACTCTTTGTATATGGTGAATAGTATTGGAGTTGTTTAGCCTTAGTGCATATTTTTACACCAATTTTTTTCATCTCCAACTCATTTACACCAAATTCTGCATATTTTATTTCATCTCCAATCCATTTGTCCCAAAATTCTATTCATACACTAAAATTATTTGTATTCTTATAATTTAAAACTTTAATTGTATTTACTTTAATTATTTTAATATAAAATATAATTTTGATATAAATAATAATATTTTAAAATGAAATTTATGTTTTAATGTATTTTAATTTTAAATTATTTTATAGTCGATATTGATCTCATTTTAAATGTCTTAATGAGATCTTTAAATCTTTATAATTTATTTCTAATAATATAAAATTTTAAAAGGTAAGTGTAACACCATTCATTTACACTATTTTTTCTATGAATACAATTCTCTTTATTTATACTATATTTGCTTGTTCATGAACATATTCATAAACATTATTAAACGAACTCAAACGAGCTCTTAGCAAATGAGCATACAACTGTTCAAACTTTATTCATTTATGAACTCAGCTCTAAAATTTGTTCATTTATGTTCGTTTACCTTAATAAACGAACATAAGGGCATCCTCAATTGTGGGGTTTTTTCTAAGTGTGATTAGGAAAGAGAATATGGGATGTAAGAGAAATAATAATAATAATAATAATAATAATAATAATAATAAAACAAAGCTGATTTCAAAGAAAAAAAAATCTAAATAGTGCTAGTAACGCACCCCCGGGCCCAATTGTGACAGCAACGTGTAGGCGGCGCGAATGGCATATTTTTACAATGGGTCTCACATTTCTACGAAAAATAACCTCCTTGAAGGAGGAATTTCTTCCCCCTCTTTTCTTCATGTTGGTCATTTTACTCTCAAAAACTGTAAAAAAAATCTACTAATATAAAAGCCTTAAACAAACATTTAGTGAACACAATAGTTAATCTAAAGGTCTGTTCGCTAACCTCCTACGTGGCAGTATGAACGCAAGACATCGGTTGATGTGTCTCAAGAATCCTAAGATTTCTTTTGGGGAAAAAAGAGGGGGGACATAACTGGTCAAAGCCATGTAGTTTTGCTTTTTTGATATATAAATTAAATAAAACAACTTGCTTTGTAGGCTGGGGTGCATGCTGTCTTTTGTATGGAAATCCAGGTGGGGATCTCCTCTTTGCGTGTAAATTACAGCAAGTGAAAACACAAGGCCAAAACATAGATTTGACATGTGGTTCTCTATCTGTTCCAAGCTTTGGAAAACACAAAAAGTTTTACCCATCAACAATTCATGCCAACAGCAAGATTGGAATATGATGGAATGGATGCAACATAACTTTCTTATTGATGAGGAATTTGATTTTTATTAATATTCTTTTGGCTAAGCTTGTAATATGTTTTTTCTCTAATATAATTTATTTCTCTTATATGATTTGTGAGCTACTCTGTATTAAACAGAAGAGATATTTACTTAAAAAAAAAAAAACAAAAGCGAGATTTACTCGTACATATCTATGAATAGTACAGTAGCTACGGTTTTTCTAGCCATTCAAAAAAAAAAAATGATGCCCACATTAACACAAATTAACATTTTACAAGGTTAAACTTACACTACATTTTTACAATATTTTTACCTCCATTGTAATAATAAAACCCTTTCTATACATTAATTATTTATGAATTAGTAAAACAACAATATCACATTAGCATATAAATATTACCCTTAGCTTTCAAAAATATTGCTCCTTATATCATTATATGTCATGTCTTATTAAATTTATTAAGATTAATAAAGTATAGAGCATATAGTACCTTGTAAGGAATCATAAGTGTTTGAAAAATATATATCTAGTAATCCTATTCTATATAATATGGATATGGATTAAAGTTCAATTCAATAAGCAAAAATACAAAGTATGTGGGTAAAGAATAAAGCATGATTGGATCCTATTAAATCAAGACCAATTAGGTTTCAAATTTCATTTCTGAGTTGCTTATTGACCTTTATACCAAAACCTATTAAATCAAGACCAATTAGGTTTCAAATTTAATTTCTGAGTTGCTTATTGACCTTTTCTATTTGAGCAGTCAGTTATGACAATTTAGACTAGTTTATCTCATTGTAGTCTTTTGTTGGCTAGCTTCACAAAGTGAACTTCACATTTTCATATTGAAAATATAATGCATGCTTTTCTCTAAATCAAAGGCATGCATAATAAGTACATCAATATCAATAATTTATTGGGAAAAGGATCAAATAAACTCTTCAACTTTACTCGAAAGTGCAATTAGGTCCTTAACTTGTAAAAATTGCAATTAAGTTCATAAACATGTAATTTTGGTGCATTGAAACCCAAAACTCTAATTGCTACATGTAATAGAAGGTCATTAGATTCTGGTGACGCTCTAGCTTACTCCGGCGATACTCCGTAGATTAATATCGGTGACCGGCAACTTCGAACGGATCGCCGATTGCTTGCCATCTCCAATTCAGATGCCTAATTGTCGCCTTATCCGGCGACCAGCGGTCACCGGAGAAGGCGACCAACTGTTTGTCTTCTCCACCGGAGAGGGCAATAGTTGTTGCCTTTTTTGTCGAACAAGTCATCAATTTTTCCCAATCATGGCGCTCATCGATGATTTAGGGCGGTCAATTGGAGACCAACGGTGGTCAACAGACAGTTTGTGGTGGTCAACCAACATCTTGTTTATCGATAAATTGGGTTTATTTGTTCAATTTTAATAAGTTGAAGTATTTAACTCCATTTTTTAAAAGTTAATAAAGAGCCTAATTGAGCCTAATTGCACTTTCATATAAAGTTGAGAGATTTATTTGACCATTTTTCCTAATTTATTTTTAATCTATTGAGGATGAAAATTGAGCATAAGTTGATGGCGAAGCATGACAATAGAAAAGGTTTTCACCCATAAAGGGCGGTGGAGCATGGTAGGTAGCCATAGTCGCGTGTGTGTGTGTGTGTATATATATATATATATATATATATATATATATATATATATATATATATATATATATATAAAGGTATTTTGGTGCGTGCAGTGGTTGTATTCAGTGGTCTCCCACTTGATTAATTTGATAATTGAAGCAAGGAAGAGGGGTGGGGGAGTGACAGTGGAGTGGCAGTGGCATTGGCATGGCTTTAAAGCCCAAACCCTAACTACAAACGCACTGTCTCTGTCTGTCTGTGTTTAAAGAGTCTTCCTCTACCCAAAAAGCTTAATTTTATGAGAACAAGACAAATCCATCACTCCAAAATCACCCTAAGCTAGCCTGCCCTGCAGCTTTTTCTCTACCATTTTTTTGCATTTCCTCACCTGTCTATCATGTGCTCTCTCACTTTCTTCCACATGCACTGATGCACACCTCCACCTCATATATGGCTCATGACTATCCCCTTCATAAACAACTTTTTATTTTTTATTTAGAGTTAATACCTTTGTGGTTTTCCGAATATGTTAATTTTGTCACCAAATATCTTAAACTTTAAAATTGATCATCTATTGTTTTTCAAGTTTCAAAATGTTACCTTCTGAGTTTTAAAATGTAACCAACTGTGGTCCAGTCGTTAATTTGCTCAGTTTGCATGTGTAAATAAAGAGCGAAAATGCTCTTTCTTGTTATTCTTCCATTTTAAGTAAAAATATAGCATTTGGACCTAGCAAATGCATCTGTTTTCTTTCCAATAAATGATACCAGAAGGAATTAACAGTTGTTTGGAGAAGAAGAATAGGAAAGAAAGCAAGTGCATTGCTGGGTCCAAAGGCTATATTTTTACTTAAAAAATTGGAGAATAACATGAAAAGACATTTTTGCCCTTCATTTACATGGTGCAAACTGAGAAATTAAAATTAACAGAAACTCATCAAAGGACCATATATGATCAATTTTAAAATTTAAGACTATAAATGACAAAATCAGCATATTCATCCACCAAAAAAAAAATCAGCATATTCAACTAAGGGATCGCATATGGTATTAACTCTTCTTTTTTATTTGTTCATAACATCAGCCTGTCCCAAAGTGCCAAGATCTACGAGGTGATAAATCTAGTCTATGATAGAGTTCAAATTCTCACATTCAATTAGAAATAAGTTATAAGTGACTTTTACTCTTTGTTAACATGTTGATTCATTTAAGAAAGAAAAAAGTATGGTTGAACGCTTTATTTCCTAAGATAGTTATTTTTTAGCAAACTTCAATTTTAGTTATTCACTAATAACTATTGAGGCGATATCATATTTAGTTATTTTTATTTAATTTTGTTACTATTAACTAATTGTGACGAACAAACAAAAATTAAGGATGTAAATAAACAAAAGAAATAATAAAAATAAACATAATAATAACACAATAGTCAATAAATAAAAGTATAATTTATTTGTTATTTTCTAGTACAATACAATTAAATCATTATTTGCTCATTGTTTTGCCTTTTCCGTATATATCTTAATATATCTTTTTATTGGATCGTCTTGTCATTTCATGTGAGACTGAAAAAGGAAGCACAATAAGCCTTTTTTGTTATGTGTGCTTGTTTAGTTGTGTGTGGAAACTTATTTAAGTAGAGTGGTATGATATTATTTAACATTATAATATGGTGTAATTGAGTAGGTAAAACATAATTATTATATCTGAAGATCACAAATTTAACTTTTGTTAATATTTTCTCATTCGAGTCCGTCAATTTTTCTAGTGCAATTTTTTAAAATTATTACATAAAAATGAGATTTATCTAATACAAACCTTTCAAATAGTGATGATAAGTTGGTGAGCCAAAAAGTGGAGTATGGAAGAGTGTGGTACGGTATTCCAAGTGGAGAATAGAATAGACGCTCCCGACCATGCTATTTGGTTAGGTATGTTGCCCCCTTTTTAACTTTTAAGCTTTAACCTAGTAAACGATACATACACATATACATACATACACTGATTGGGAACTTGAATGCTGGATCTGCAGCTCAGCTAGCTTTGCGTGTATAAATTCTACACCATCATTGTAAAATGATATGAGAGAGAGAGAGAGGGGATTATATTCCATTGAAGAAAGGAAAAGGGGTGTTTGGAATGAAGGCTGATCCAAGATCTATCATTCCCTCGATCTCATATGCCTCTTCTTCTTCTTCTTCTTAGAGAGAGAAGCCATGGATTAGAGAGAGAGAGACGCCATGGAATTGGATTGATCTCGGACCAGGCTTCATTCCTCACGCCTCGCTTTCCACTTTACACTCATACATTCATGCATCTTCAATTCAATTCCCAGGTTTGTTTCAATTCTCCTTTTTTAACAATATTTTGCTGGGTTAGTTAGTTGGGGGTTTGATTTTCATTTTTTTTTCTTTTTGGAAGGGGTTTCTTAGCATTAACTTTGAGGTGCAACTAAATTAGGCTTTTGATTTGATAACACGCACTAAAGTTACATATTCGATTCTCAGCAGAAAGTAGGACTATTAACCTTTTTAGTATAAGTCGATTAACTATGAATAACCGTTACCTGTGCACATCCTACATAGTGACTATTGACTAACCAATGAATACTAAGGTTTTAATAGTAATAGAGAATGTGTTGGTGTATCCATTTGCTAACAACCAATGGATACTAATTAGGTTTTAGTAGTAATAGCAAATGGGTTGGTGTAACCATTTCAGGGATATATAACATGTATATTGCTCTTGATTTCTCATATGTTTACAAATTATTTTTTATTTTACCCTTTTATTTTTCTTTTCTCATTCGAAATTGTAAATAATGCTATTAAATGTAATAACTTTTTTTAATATTAATTTTGCATTTCTTTTTTTGTTCTTGGTGCATGTATTAGTTATTTTTATATATAGTACTCATTATAATTTTACGTGTTAGATATTATTTAATTGTACAATGTGGTACATTTAATTAGTATTTATAGGGATTTCAATGTGCATACTGATATAATATCTTTATTTATAGATAGTGTTCCTTGTTAATAAGTCGCTTTACTAGTACTACTAGTACTAGAGATAAATGAAAGATACAACACATGTATTTCAAAATATGAAGTATATATTTCAGTGTGAAATAGTATGCACTAAGATGACATCTCTATTATCGTTCTAAATGGACTGTGGATACTACCTTGTAATCATAAGTATTTCTAAAAAGAGTATGTGATGTTTGGTAAATAGTCGTTAGCTGATTGGGTTAGTAAATTAGTTGTTAGATGATAGTTTTTTTTTTTGAAATCAGTTGTTAGATGATAGTTGATTACATGCAAAATGACTTTCTCAAAAAGTTGATTGCAAAAACTGTTTTGAGCAGTTTTTTGAATTTTAGCATTTTGAAACAATAAGTTGTTATAAAAAGCTAATTAATCAAACATTAATATTGGTTGTTTAAAGATTTAGATTAGGGTGCCTGCATGCGCGCTTAGCTGACTGGTTCAGTAGGTAGTATTTTGGGAGATGAAAAAGATTTTGATTAGAGTTTTGTGTATCTATTTTTATATGTTAAGTAGTACCATTTGAATGTTTTCTTTTGTTTTTTGGGTGCAACGAAGGGGCATCATGCCCCCGCTAGGGCCTAGGTGATTCTCTTAGTCATGGCAGGATTTGCATCAACAAGAAGAAGTTCCCTTAGCCAGCATGAGTAGCTCAACTGATCTTTGAAGTTTGGAAGAAGAGACCAGGAATCGAGTCTTATCAGCGGCAGTGTGGAGCAAACTCTCAAAGTGAGAGAGCTTTTGTGCGCAATGAGCAAAGGTCTAGCATATGTATCTGATACATAATTTAAATGTTGTTTTAGATCAAGATTCACGATGCAAAATATATTCTTTTTCATGGTATAATTTGCGATTAATTTTAACATGGATTAGTTATGCACTTATAGAACTCAAACGATATTATACTCTACAAAATGATTGTATCGTTGACCATATATATTTCTTGGCGTGTAGGCTAAGTACTTGATATTAATATTCTTTTGCAAAATGATTGATATCATCGATCATAATTAGTAGTATTAAATGGATTCGCAGATCGACCATAACATACATCTCCATTTTATTCTACCAAATTCCATGGCCGCAACGGCAACTAGCAGCGCCGCGGCGAAAATGATGGTTATGTCTAAAATCGAAGCCGCTCATCAATTGATTCACCACGAAAACCATGCCCGTGCCCGCATTGCCGAGAATCTGCAAAGCAGAAAGGTTTATATTAAGTACATTCTACATTAATCTTTTCTATTTATAGTATTCTTTCCTTTTCATTGCCCGGAAACATTGCCGCCCTTATCCCAATTAACTAGTTTCCAACATTGTAGAATGATCGAAAAATATAACTAACAAAACACATGATTTGATTTTTTTTTTTCAGTTGAATTGGTCAGATAGTTAATTTGCTAATTACAATATTTCAATCCCTTATTATAACTGTTTATTAATTTTCTTGATTTGAAACGGTCAATTATGGATAACCTCTATGCTGGTCTACTTCTAATAGTTTTAGGGTCACAAGACAAGTTTCACAAAGCACACCACTGACATTAATCTTACGTTTGTTGAATTATTTTAATAAATTATGGTAAATTTTTCAAAAAAAAAACAGTTGGATAGGGAAAGTTTACTGAGACAGCTAATGTACCTGGTACCAATGGAGTTCTGCTGGTGTAGGAGGACGAGGACGAAGATGAGAATCCAGTCCGACCAATGGAATCTTCATCAGCTATCCATTATTCCAACACAAGAACAACAACTTCTTAAACAACCTGAATCTGTAAGATACTTCATATATGTTCTTTAATTTGTGTTTTTTACTCAATGACCTAGCTAGCTTATACAATAATTACTTTACCCTTTTCATAAGATTAAGAGCCTGATTTACAAGACCCGCCATGGGACCAAAAGCATGGTGGAGGAGAAGCGGATTTTCAAAGCCATCAAACATGCAACGGACCTGCCGCCCTCGGATAAACAAACCAAGAACAATCATACCATTAAAGTAAGATTTTTTTTTTGTCCAATGACATTTTGATGAATTATTTTATTAAAGTTTCCATATGTGTGATTGGTGGATCATAATATATATAAAATAATAAAAAGTTGTACTAAAAATAATAATTAAAAGTTAATTCTATTTTTTGTCTTAGATTTATAGTTGTTAGTCCAATTTTATTCCTTATTTTTTAAATTAAAACACTGTCATTTCGTCCTAATATTATTGTGACATGATTATTTTTTGTCCTTCGTCAACAAAAATGTTTAAGTGACCTTAAATACAATAGCATTTTGGTCTATTTAGTTCTAAGTATAATTTTCTTTTTTTTTGGTCCTAGATTTATGTGTTATTCCACTTTTAGTCCTTTTTTTTTCAAAACGTTCCTATTGTTCCTAGCATTATTGTGTCGTGACTATTTTTTTTGTCTTACGTTAATAATATGTTTAAATGACATTAAAAAATGATGTTATTAACCACTCAAAATCCTCATTAAAAAGTGGAATGACAAATATAAATTTAGAAAAAAAATGAATTAACACTTTAGAACTAAATAGACTGAAATAACCTTCCTAAAAAAAATAGACTGAAATAACCTTGTATTTAACGTCATTTAAACGATTTTGTTTTGTTGACGGAGGACGAAAAATTGTCATGCTAAAATAATAATAATAGGATCAAAGGGGATGAAAAAAAAAAAAACCAAGACTAAAAGTGAACTGAAAACTATAAATCCTAAACAAAAAATGGAATTAATATATGCCTCGAAATGGATGGTCGAGTGAGTGGATGCTCACACGCCCTCTCAACGTGTGCGGTGGATTCTAACCCATGACCTTTAACATGGCTCTGATACCAAATAAAGCATGTGCTCCATCTCAACTAAAAGGCTAAGCTGATAGTTGGACTACACGTATTATATTTATGCTCACATTGTGATGGTACCTTTTAACTGAAATAGAACACAGAAGTTCTTAAATTAGAATATTATGTATATGAAAACACATTTGTTGAATTCAATCCCCAACCTAAATCACATTTCTGTTCTCGATCTTGGAACATTTTCTAGGAATTGTTAGGCCCAGTCTTTGCCAGCAGCCCAGCTTACCATTAACTAATTAGCACACGGATAAATTTGACCCAACTATTTTTGTTTTTAGAAATATTTGTTTTATAAAATTGTAAATCAAACGAATATTTAATAGTTAACTTAGCAGTTTGGGCAGGTTGTAAATAGACTGACAATATAACTACAAAATAGAGTAAGAGTTAAAGTTTATCGAGACAACTCTAAACGAATCCGAATTAGTTTTACAGTTGTGAGAACACCGAAAGTACTAATTAATGTTGGGATGTTTGTGTTGTGTGCAGCCAACATTTGATGAAATACAAGCATTGAGGAAACAAAAGAGGGCATATAATGCTAATGTGGAGCAACTAAAAGGACAGTTAGAAGCTTCAAATAGGGATATTCTGTCTCTCCAGAATCGATTGGATGACATCAATCGAAAGAAACACGAAATTTATGAATACATTCTGCAACTTAGAAACCTAGCTTAACACAAATAATCACTAGTATGTATCTTCATTTTGTTTATTCCATTTGTGTATAAGCAATGGGCTATGTATTTCTCAAGTCTTATTGGATCCGACCCAAGAATTTTATGTATTATCCTAAGACACAAATCAAAATTGGGTTAGTTGAAATTGGCACACTTCAGCTTTCTAGACCTGCCCATCTTATCGGTTGGGTTCTCCTATTCTTGATCGATGAAGTTTATACATAGATGTCCCGAAAGAGCTAGGTCGACCGGGTGGAGCATGACTCTTATACTTAAGATAAGATTATGAGTTTGATTCTTGTCAACACACGCTTTCGATTAAATCCGTTGCATAAGGTTTTCTTAGTGTAGTTTACTTATTATGTGTGATATGCGAGCTATTACACATGAGCAGGATTTACTCATCAGTATACATCCTAAGATAGCGAATACGAGTTTCTCTCGTTAGAAAACAAAAAAAAAAAATATTATTGTACATGACAAAAAAATTAACCATAATTTTTGTCAATACATTCTCAAGCGAGTTTACATTGCATAAGATCTTTATAGTACGGTTTATCTCTTATGTGTGATGTCCATACTATTATACAAGAGTATGATTTACCAATTAAGTACATACTGACTATGAGTTTTTTTCATCAATCAAAAGAATAAAAGAATAGTATAGGACAAATGGATATGTCCAAACAACATGTCACCATGGATTAATATTTTGTAAACATATGTTTGTAAAGTGTCTTTAATGACAATAACACACACCCATGACCCATGCTTCTTATGTTTCATCGATGTTATATACATTTGGAAGTAGGGAAAATTACAGAGGGACCAAACATACATAGACCAGCTGCTCCTATGATACATAATTATACATGTAATTAACAATATATTTTGTGTATTTTCTATATATATATATATATATATATATATATATATTGTGTATGTAATCCACATTGCTCCCATGATTCAATCGCTTTGAACCAGGAAACATCCAAGCACACCAAAAAAGTGATCGTTCGGAGAAACAATATTGTCTCAATCTGTTCCCATTATAAATTGCCTCCTTGCATACAGCCTAAGTTAAGAGAACCTTGTACTCAACAAAAAGTTGCATTTTCAATCAGTTCTGTAAAATCAAGGCGGCCAATATCATCACCACTTTTTTTATTTTTTATTTTTAATTTAATCTATTATCACGTCAGCAATTTTACCAGTTAGGGCTATTTGATTTAATTGTATCACGTCGACAAGTTAATCAGTTAGGGCTATTTGGTTTAATTGTATCAAATCGACAAATTATTGTAAGAAATATTACAAAAATAATTTCGAAACACGCACAAAAACAAAATGCTACAAGTTTATAAGTTTGAGTCGTGTGATATTTCATACTTTCCTTAAAATCTTATTTGCTACCTCCAACGTGCTACGAGCATTGTAGCCTAAGTTTTTTATGACAAAACGAATTGCGATTTAGAATTTGAGCACTCAAATAATAGATCCAGTAAACTAGAACAAAGTTATGAACACAAAAATAATCTCTTGTTCAACCAAGAGTGTGGTTAGTTTCGTTTAAGTAGGTCGCAGGTGTACGCAAGAATACAGAAATAATCTCTTGCTCAACCAAGAGTTTCGTTAATTTCATTTACGTATAGTAAGCGTAGGTACATACGAGTCAAACCGTATGTAGACTGGCTACTCCTAATATGCCTATTTGACTATATTTTTTTTAAATTTTTCCGTCTCTTAATTGTTCACAAAGTGACTTTTCTTAATTTAACGCTCACAGTACAAAACTCAACAATGTAAAGTCATTTTTATTAATAATTGAATGGCAAAAAGTAATAATGCGTAATCATTTTTTCCTAGATAATCTATATATTTTACTTGAAGGGTATACCATAAAATTTCTCAAAACTTGCATTGATGCAATCATTTTTAACTCACCCCAATCAAACTGCACAAAATTTTAATCGAAGTCCTATTACGCTTTCGTCTTAAAATTATTTAGTTTTAAATATTTACTTTTTGACTTCTTATTATTATTCAATTAGACTCTTTTTATTTTCAATAATTGTCCGGCCTCTTTTTATAATATCTTCTTATAAGATTAACTCATAATAATATCACCTAATCTATTGATAATCGATAAATATAAATATTTTTTTCTTTTTAAAACTTTATTAATAATGTTGCATGACCATGTAAACATTATAGATAAAGATAGGGGATTTTTTTTAAAATTTTTTTTTGTGTGTGTGTACTCTAAGTTACTAATAGTATATGTTCAGTGCTCAACATAATGTCATCTCAATGGGATTTAAAAAAAAAAAAAAAACAGTTAGTTAGGTTGTCACAATTAAGAAGTTTGGGTTTCTTGCATCTCATCTTTTGAAATTAAATTTATTTTATTTATTTATATATTTATTTTCAAATTTTTTCTAATTTTATTACTTAATTAATTGTGGTGGTTTTCCGGCCTGCTTTTTCCGATTTGTTTTATGCCGGCGACGTTTGCCATAATTCTCATTTTAGACTCAGTCATAAGATGGAGCCACTATATACAATGATTATATAATTAATAACAAAATTATTGTCCCGAAATGGGTGCCCAAGTGGATACATAAAGCATGATGTTTATACATAAAAATATGAGTTCAATTTTTGTCAACATCCTCTTAGTCGAGCCCATTACCCAAAGTTTTCTTAATGCGTTTTACTTCTCATGTGTGACTTATTACATAGCGGAATAGAGTTTATAGTCTACCTTCTCAAGTAAGGCAAAAACTTGTGTGAGACCGTCTCACCATGAGACGGGTCGGGTCGGGTCGGGTCAAGATGCAAATGTAACACTTATATGCACAAATGTCATACTTATATGCTCAAATGTAATACTAATTAGGAATAAAATTTTTGTTACTTATAAGGGTAAATGTAATACTTTTAAGGAACAATACAATACTTTTACATTTCGATTCAAAAGTATTACATTTTTCCACAAAAGTATTATATTTGCCCTTATAAGTAAGGGGCACTTGTCAACATTACTTATTATGAAAAATGTATTATTTTGCTCTAATAAGTAACAAAAATTGTATCCTTGATTAGTGTTATATTTGAGCATATAAGTACGATATTTGCACATATAAGTATGACATTTGCATAGTGCTTTGACCCGACCCGATCCGTCTCACGAATAAGGATTCGTGAGACGGTCTCAAACAAGTGCGTGACCCCTCAAGTAATGGCACCAAAAAATAACAAAATTATTGTCACAATTCATTTTATGTTAACCAATTATACTTACTTTTATCTTTATTTTCTTTAAATGTCTTTTTCTTGAATTCCTTTATTTTGTTTTTATGTGTTTGTTTGTATCGGTTGCTTATACAATTATTAATTAGAAATAATTTATTTAATAGGAAAATATTGCTAATCTTACAGTCAAAATGCATTATTAAACACCAGTCAAAAGTACGTAATTTGAAGAGCATAATGCGAGATGGAGAGTTGTTTTCAAATTAAAGACTTTGGTAGAATACGGATTGCTTAAAATTCAAGTGTACGTAAGAACAACTCTAGTTGAGTCATAGGTGTCATAAATGTCTTTTCATTAGTTATTGTTATCTGTTTTTCGGTTCATACATACTTTCTTAACCTGTTGAAGCAGAAAGAGTAAATCTGCCTCCACTGAAGCTCGATCTCATGACCTCCCATATAGGAGAGTCACTACACGCTATTTGAGCACAATTAGGTGCTTGGCATTTAATTATTGTTATTGAAATTAAGTTTTGCTAATTGTATTTGTTGAATACATTTTAACTAAAATAATTATAATTGAGTTGTATTTCCATCATTGTTTCACTATAGCACAATCTAACGGAGTAGGTGAATACCATCACTTGTAGAATGATTATCTTAGGGTCAACTAGCAAGCGAAATTAACCAAACAGTTAACTTAGTAATTACAATATTTGAAGCTTAACCTCCTATCGAAACTGTCTATTGACTTTTTGATTTGAAATAATCAGCTATGAACAATTTAAACTGATTTATTTTATCGTGTTCTTTTTAACCTTAAAGATCACATCAGAAGGCAACATGGATTCAGAGATCACGGCGTCCATGTTGCAGCAGCCAATAAACTTATAGCTACAATAATGCATCTGGAAAGCAACACAGATTCGGACTTCACGGCGTTGTCTATGTAGCCGCCGCCGATAACTTATTATCCTCAATAATATTCATCTTAATTTATGTATTAGTCACCATAGCCTCCAAATCACTCACTTCATGACTACTTTATGTGTTTACTCGTTTATATGGTTATAAACAGCACCAGGTGTTTGGTTCGGAGGAAGTAATTATGAAGGAAACAAATTGTAATTCGATTGAAAAAGAATAAGGTAAGTATAAAGTAGAAATTCAAATTATATTGTTTGGTATAAAGAAATAGAATTATTAGGAATGAGAAAGAAATACATGGTATCATATAAAGACTAAAATGTCGTTGTATTATAATAATAATAATAATCAAAGATATCTAGTGACATTAGACCAAAAAGTATCTTTAGTATTATTATTATTGTAACACAATGACATTTTACGACCCTTTTGGTTGGGCGTAATTAGGCTGTAATTGAATTTGAATTCAATGAAACGTACAATTACGGTGTTTGGTTGGAGGGAATTGCAATTCGGCCGAATTGCAATTCCCTCCCTTTGTTGATTTACAATTCATGCCTCCTCCTAAGAATTACAATTCGGTGGTCAATGGGAGAAAATAAGGTATTGTGAAGACTATTTTGTCCCTGATTTACAATCCATGCCTCCACCTCTCTCTCATCTCTATCTATCAGTGGTTCTGTATATATGAAGTGTATGTATGATTTATGAAGTGTGGATTCCGTATATAAGAAAAATTATAAGATGTGTATTTTGCTTATTATGTGAAATTATATTATTATTATTATTATTACTATTATTATTATTACACTACATAAGGGCATTTTAGTCATTTTGTCACTTCTTACCTTTCAATTCTATGTACTCTTATTCCTGCATACCAAACACTGTAATTTCAATTCCTACTTTATTCATTGAATTACAATTCCACCGAATTACAATTCTTTTTTCCACTAATTCCCTCCTCCCAACCAAACGCCCGTTTGTTGCTGGAAACGAATTATTGGTGAGCACAGAGCGGTTAAGAGGCCGCAGTTAAAGAGCCGGCGGTCAATAAAATAGAAATTCACAGCCCACAACTGTCATTCCACCCATGACCGACAGCGATGGATGCTCCCAAGGAACTTATCCAAACCCAAATTGGCAATACTTTCGTTGACTTGGAAGACAACTCAATGTGTGCAGATCAGGCTCAACATTATTTTCCAAGAATGTTCATCATCTGCCCTTTGAATCTTCAAACAAATCAAGTGGCTCCTTCAAAATACTATTCAAGATTAAAAAATTTTGGTTCTTTGTCGACTATAAACACAAGACGAACTTCACTCAAAATGTATTTTTATAATGATTTTAGTAGGCATGAAAGCTGGTAAAATGACAAATTCAGTACCAGGTGGCTATGCGAATGTTGAGCGGAGGCCTGAAGCGCTATATGTCAGCTCAAATGCGACCAGGTCTTAATGTGCGGTCTGTGCAGTCGCACCATTAGGTATGCAAAAACGCACCAGTAGTGTTAAGAAATGCACTACAAAGAAATACACTAATGCACCACAAAATGCACAATAATGGTGTGCATCACGACAAAACGCACAATTAGGTTAGCATAAACGCACCACACAATGTTTGGAAACGCAAAGTGTTGTGTAGTGAGGTATAGTGTTTTTTTTTTTTTTTTTTT